>NW_011888804.1:25157-26285 GCF_000151845.1 Pteropus vampyrus
ACTTCACACATTCTCACTTACCTTCTGAGTAAGATGATACGCATTTTTTTTTTGTCTGCCTCTCCCACTAGAGACTGAGTTTTGAAGCCTGAATCTGCGTTTCGTTCATCTCTCTCTTTGCCTAATGCCATACTTGGAATACGCAAGCACCAGCTACATTTTTCTGAATTAATATAAAAGTACAGACATGACCTTCACACCTGGTTGGCTGTGACTGCTACTGTCACTGCTGTGACCCTCCTAACTGCCACGGGGCCCCTCACGAAGTGAGGTGCATAACGCTGTGCTTGATAGATTCCTACTGAATGTCTCCAATAAATAAACAAACCCACTTTGTTCTGGTTACCTGTGTTATGTGACATATTTATTTGGGAAAAACGCGACGATTTCCCTGAATTTAGATGGGAAAGACAGAAAATAGTGTGATTCAATTGTTCACATCTTGCCAAGTATATTGTTACTGCTAGAGCAGCTATAGATTTTTCAATTACCTCTTTACAATACTGTGCAAGAATGTCATTGAATTTCATCATCATTTGTCGATTAATAGCCTCCCGTGAACGAATATGCTTAAATTTTAAAAGCATGTCAAAGGCTGCTTCGGCCGACCGGAGAGTCTTAAAAGATTCAAGTCAAGAAAATATCCCTCGTGCCTCTGTAATTATCCTGAAAAAAAAAAAAAAGGCAAGAAATGAGCAAAAAGGAAATCAGTGCCTTGAGAAGGATTTCTATCGTGTTTTAGTAAAAGCTGGTGATCAGTTAAAAAAAAGGCAGATTGGAAAAAATAAAATTTAAATTTAAAAATGTCAAATTGGCTACTTTGGTTTTCTGCTCTCTCCCCTCAACCAGTTCAAAATGACAGAAAGGGAATTTTTCCAAGTATCAGCTCATAGAGACGAAGAAGGGGGAGACTACACGCAGCAGAAGAGATGGCTCAGGAATTTTTAGAAGGAGAGAAACTGCCTTTACAGAAGGCCGACAGTTACAACCTAATCGTGGCAATAGGGGTACCTGTCTGCTCCCCACAGAGACGTCTGAGAGGCTGAGCATTTGGGGGCACCAGGAAGGGGAGGGGCAAACAGTGTCTCCCTTCCCTACTCCGCACAGCCAGGCCAATATACCCGCCCC
>NW_011888804.1:27179-32212 GCF_000151845.1 Pteropus vampyrus
AAAATATCCCTCGTGCCTCTGTAATTATCCTGAAAAAAAAAAAAAAAAAGGCAAGAAATGAGCAAAAAGGAAATCAGTGCCTTGAGAAGGATTTCTATCGTGTTTTGGTAAAAGCTGGTGATCAGTTAAAAAAAAGGCAGGTGGGAAAAAATAAAATTTAAATTTAAAAATGTCAGATTGGCTGCTTTGGTTTTCTGCTCTCTCCCCTCAACCAGTTCAAAATGACAGAAAGGGAAGTTTTCCAAGTATCAGCTCATAGAGACGAAGGAGGGGGAGACTACACGCAGCAGAAGAGATGGCTCAGGAATTTTTAGAAGGAGAGACACTGCCTTTACAGAAGGCCGACAGTTACAACCTAATCGTGGCAATAGGGGTACCTGTCTGCTCCCCACAGAGACCTCTGAGAGGCTGAGCATTTGGGGGCACCAGGAAGGGGAGGGGCAAACAGTGTCTCCCTTCCCTACTCCGCACAGCCAGGCCAATATACCCGCCCCCATGTCCCCATCCTCACCCCACTGTTTAAAAAGCGTGGAAGGTTAGTTCTAGAAAAATTAAATCCTAATGACATCAGACTTCTCATAATACCAGAAGTGAGACATCCGTGAAGACCGCCTTCAGATTTCTGAAGAAAAGTTCTTTGCAACCTTGAATTCCGTACCTGTCGTTTCAGAATTCGCACACACGCGAGACTCAGAAGATGCACGTCCCGCGGAAGCTTTCTTAGGAAGCTACGTAAAAACGTGCTCCAGCAAAACGAAGGTGGAAACAGGGAAGGAGGAAGATGAGAATTCTAGAACACGGGGTGCGACTCGGGTGCGAGAAGACAGGAAGCCCCGGGGCGGCGGCCTGGTGACCGGCCTGGAGAGCCGCCTGCACTGGGACGGGAAACCGGTCTGAGTACGTGGAAGCCACCGTCGCTAGGTGTGTGGCTGCAATGGCAGAGCCGCTGGGGAAAAAGCCATCGTGCCAAGGTGCGTGACCAGGCCCGTGGGGGTGAAGGGCGGCGCCGAGCCCCAGGGAAAAACGTGGCGTCGCGCCAGACAGGACGTGTGGGGACGGCGGGCTTCCGGGCTGGGCAGCGAACGGCAGTCGCACAGGCACAGTGAGAGACGCCGACCATGCGCCCAACCGAAAGGTGGGACAGAAGCGTGAGCGAGGGACGGAACGGCACGGCGGAGCCGGGGGCGGGCCGCCCAGGGCGCGTCTACGCGCAACAAAGTTAAGCGAGGCCTGACGCTGGCTGAAGGTGCTAGATCAGGACATGAACCACGCTGGATGTTCTTCGGTGGATACGAAGGTCAGTAACAAAAGCGGCATCTAAAATTATGGAGAATGACAGCGAGAATGGGGAGGGAGAGGGACGGGGCTCGAGGTCACTTTCTCTAACTGTTATGAGCCTTTTCACAGGCGAAGCGGCTTTGACGAAAAGTTCAATTTAAAAATTAATACTACTCGACATTAATTGGAAGCTGAGAATAAACCGAATACAACATGAAAATGTTTACAGAACTGCCTGGGGCTGCCCATCGAAAAGATGCTCTGGGTTATAAAACGGGGCGAAAAGGTGGGCGTGACAGGCCACCCTACCACACTCGGAGGAGTGAGTCACCTGAGTCACCGTCTCAGCTTTGGCCTCTCTTTGACAGGCTCTGCCTCCCCCACGCCTCGGGCCACAATGTCCTATGTCACCTCCCGCCTCCTGTCATTCCCCAGCCCACATCGGCCTAGGCTGTGGCCAGAGAAACCGTCCTCAGGTAGAACCCAGATCACGTCCCTCCCTTGGTCAATGACCTTCAGGGGTTCCCTGCCGCTTACTAAATCGAGCGCCCCTAGTCCGCTCCGATCGGACACCCAGCCCTTCTCTGCAGAAAGGGGGCCGCGTCTAGCTTGATTTAAACCTATTCCTCCTGGGGAGGAGTGGGCACAAAGACTGCAGAGGGTTCGTCTTTACCTTATACTGTTCTGTATTATTTCCTTTTTTTAACCAAAAAAAAAACAAAAAAAAAACTTTTTGTGATTTAAAAAAAATAAATGCTAAGCATAAGTGAATCGCCCGTCAGACCTAACGTGGAGAAACGTGGCGTCCAGGTCCGAGATCAGACCGACGGAGGTGGTACTTGCCAGAACTTCGATCCTGAAGTCATCGATCACGTATTTCCAGTACTGGGAGGACTTGATGTTGAAGGGGTCGAAGGTCAGGTTTTCCATGGGGGTGACCAGGCTGTCCACCCTGCACAGGACGTCGTCGATGCGCTTGGGGTCCCCCGTCACCGCCTTCAGCTCTGGACCGAATATGTTATAGAACTCCTCCATCACCTGTCCGGTCAAGCGAAACGGGAGCGGGTCACCCGCGGTTGCCTCGCGGGTGTTCGCGCTGCGAACGGGTTTGCTCGCCTAGATGCGCCTGAGGACGAGAACCGTGTCACGCCGGCGCCCTCCCTCGGGTCCGAGCCCTTCGGCGCCCTGCCCACTGCACGGGGGATGAGACCCAGACGCCCTGACACGGCCGACGGGGTTCGCGAGCCCGCCTTCCCCCCACGCCCCCCGTCCCCGTACTGCTCTCCCCTGCGTAGCCGCTCGGCCCCCTTTCAGCTCCGCGTCCCCTTCTGTCCCACGACCTTTGCCCTTGCGGTTCGAAGTGCCTGGCTAGCACCACTCAGCATTAAATGCCACTTCACCACGTCCGAGCCCTTAGAACAGGTCGGGCCCCGACACACACGTGCAGAGTCCCTGTCATGGCACTTAGCTGCAGCCACGCGTTTGTGTTTCTCCTACGAGACTCTAAGCCCCATGAGACCACAGGCCAGGACACGCTGGCCAGGGCCAGCATGCCACCGGAGCAGGCTCACGGGCCCAGCGAGGCCCTGAGCTCGGGTTAAGGCTCTTGTCTTAAATGAATAATCTTATCTTTGAACTTGCGGCTTCACACATGAAGTCCGAGGGGAGAACGGTGTGCGCATGTGAGCAGAGGGGTGAGCAGGAGGCGTCCCGTGTGTCCCCTGCCGTCCCGTGCGTCCCGTCCACATGCAGCGAGAGGTGCCCCGCAAGCAAAGGACCCCGGCAGCCCCACTGCGTGCGGAGCTCGGGCGCACTCAAAGCCAGGACGGCTGGGCGTGTTGCATCTGTGACGAGTGGGCAGCTCGGAGAGGCCACGCTTGCCTCAAACGCGGAAGGAAGGCTCTAAGAAAGTTCTGAGAAACACGCCTGACCAAGGAACACGAGGCCGCGTAGCTTCTGACTCCCGTCACTTCCCCGCGTTGGCCAGCCGCTCACGCTGAAAATGACGACACAGGAGCCACAGAGACAGGAGAACACATCACGCCTTTACCCCCGGTCCCTCCTCACGCGTCAGAAAGCCACAGGCAGAGGACGCCAGAGGACACGCACTCTTCTGGTGACGATGAAAGACACGTGCACGTGCGCGCCACAAAGCACGAGCTGCGTCGCTGCAGTGACTGTGCCCATGCGTGACATGGCTCTGTGTCTGCATTTGAACCTGACACTGCACGATGCAAAGACCAACAGTAAATTCATGCTAATAAATCAAACATTTAACTTGTCTTAACTGTCCTTACTTCCCTAACCAACAAAAAAACGAGAGCCGTGCCGAGGCGAGACAGGACGGTAGGAAGGAACGCTTGTTATGTGTTCATGCATACAACGGCCTTTCTTCCCTGCCCTGAACGAGGAGCCCTTGGCCCTGCGGGGACATAGCGGGCCCGGTCCTTGCTCCTCGTCCTTTCTCTGGCAGCGAGCGCAGTGCCTGGCACATTGTGAGTTCTCGATAAATGCGTGGGATGAATGAATGAAGGGACCTTCGTGAGGCCAGGCCCGGCTAAGTCATCCGGTCAGCCGCTCGGCCCTTTGTACATTTATTCGAAGGAGAGCGGGGGTCAGAGGGACAGGGGAGGCGCTGGCACGTGGGCCGCAGTTGAAACGCTGGGCCGGGATGACTCGGCTTCAGGTGAATGAAGAGAGAAGGTCCCAGACCGCCTCCGAGGAATTCCGACGCTAACGGAGGGACGGAGGAGGAGGAGGATTTTGCCAGAGGTCAAAGGGAAACCACAAGCAGGAGGCGGGGAGAAGGGGACGTCGACGGTGCCCCCTCGTGACATGGCTCTGTGTCTGCATTTGAACCTGACACTGCACGATGCAAAGACCAACAGTAAATTCATGCTAATAAATCAAACATTTAACTTGTCTTTACTGTCCTTACTTCCCTAACCAACAAAAAAACGAGAGCCGTGCCGAGGCGAGACAGGACGGTAGGAAGGAACGCTTGTTATGTGTTCATGCATACAGCGGCCTTTCTTCCCTGCCCTGAACGAGGAGCCCTTGGCCCTGCGGGGACATAGCGGGCCCGGTCCTTGCTCCTCGTCCTTTCTCTGGCAGCGAGCGCAGTGCCTGGCACATTGTGAGTTCTCGATAAATGCGTGGGATGAATGAATGAAGGGACCTTCGTGAGGCCAGGCCCGGCTAAGTCATCCGGTCAGCCGCTCGGCCCTTTGTACATTTATTCGAAGGAGAGCGGGGGTCAGAGGGACAGGGGAGGCGCTGGCACGTGGGCCGCAGTTGAAACGCTGGGCCGGGATGACTCGGCTTCAGGTGAATGAAGAGAGAAGGTCCCAGACCGCCTCCGAGGAATTCCGACGCTAACGGAGGGACGGAGGAGGAGGAGGATTTTGCCAGAGGTCAAAGGGAAACCACAAGCAGGAGGCGGGGAGAAGGGGACGTCGCACAGGACAAAGAAACGCACGAAGGTCCCACGTGCTCCGGCTGTGCCGGAACATTCTACGCGCTCGCCCAGCTGTTTCTCCCCCCAGCCCCTCTCTGTCTGTCGGCTCCTACCTGGCAGGGAGCAGGCCACCGCGGGAGAACCGGCACGAGCGGCGTGGGCCCCGTGCGCTCGGACACCAGCCCGCGTACCCTCTGAACGTTTTTCCACTTGTCGTTTGCTGAGAATCACTGAGCAATGATTCCATTCTACCTTTTAACTCGGAAGAAGACAGCTTGGTGTGGAGTACTTGGCTGTG
>NW_011888804.1:33033-45040 GCF_000151845.1 Pteropus vampyrus
GCAGGTGGCCTTGGGGCCCAGGCCAGAAGTCAGCACGGTGGGGGCGGCAACACCAGAGAGAAACGGTAATACCGAGATTCTGGCACCCGTGTCACCTTTATAGATGAGTTTTTTTTAAGAAAGGGAAAAAAGAAAGATCTGTGTCTCCTTCAACATTTGATCCCTAGAAGAGGTCTGGGGTCCAGGGCTGGGGACCCTCTGACCCTGTGCCTCGGCCTCTCCGAGGATAACTAAGGGGGAAGGTCCTGGCTAAAATAAAATGACTTATATAGTCACAGAAGGGGGTATCATCTGGCCATGGACAGGAACGAAGCGCCGACACGGGCTACGACGTGGACGAGCCTCAGGAATGCGACGCTGAGGGACAGGCCAGACGCAAAGGGCCGCACAGCGTGCGATCCCATCCGAACGGGCAAACCCAGGGAGACAGAGGTCGGGTGCACGGTAGCCCAGGATGAGGGGGGCAGGCAGGGAGGGGGCGACGGCCAGCGGGCCCAAGGTTCCCACCACCGATCAGCAGGATTCCCGCACCGCTCTGCAAACACGCCAAAAGCCCCCGGACCACGCAATGTGAATGCGCAAGCTGCGTCCCCACAAAGCCGTCTACGACCGTGGGTCGCGAGCGGCGCCGTCACTTCTCACTTGAACAGAGTCCGCAGGTTCACCACGCGGCAGACCCTCTCGGCGATCTCCCAGGCCACCCGCTCCATGAGCGGGACCATCCTCTCGTCCTTGTTGTAGTGGCGGGAGATGATCCACACCATCCTCAGCGCGCTCATCATGGCCGGGATGGTCTCCAAGACGACGTGGAAGCTGGACCCGTGCGTTATGTTCTAACCGGAGAGAGAGAGCCGGGTGAGCAACCTTGGCCTTGGGGGTCAAGGAGCTTAGTAAAGCAATAGGGCACAGTAAGTTTCACTCTTTCTAATTCCAAAAGAAAAAAAAAAGTACTTATGGTAGGAGAAAGTGTTTGACAAGCGGAAGTTTGAAATAGGTCTGTATACACTGCCATAGAAAAAGAGATCTGTAGGAAAAGGAAATGAAGCAATTTGCATAAGTGTATATCACGTATGTGTGTGCACATTTCACATGCACGTATAAGTATACTATGTTTAGTGGCAAGAGCAACACCAAACAAATCGAGCCCGCCGCTCTAGAGGTGACCTGAGCCAGTGCGTCCCCGGCCCGAAGTGTAATGATTTTAAAAGCATTCAGAACTTTTTAAAAATATACTTATTGTAATGTATAATAAAAAAAAAGTATATAACTAGTATTTCAAACCCATGGCAGCATAGGTATTATTGCTTAAGATGAGACTAACTTACACACACACACACACAAATACACGAACACACAAATACATATGAATAAACTTAAAGTCAGCTTAGGGAAAAGTAAGGTTTGGGGGCACGAAGGGATGGCAGAAACTGCAGAAGCAGTGCGTGGCCGTGGACGCGTGGCTCTGCCTCATCCACGACCACGCTGTGCAGGCAAGACAAACAGACCGGAAGAAAACGATGGTGTCGCGAACGTCCGCTCAGCAGCCGATTCCACTCAGACCTCCAGCCCTCGGACGTGGTCAGCTGTCGTCCCACTCACACAGTGCTGCTTGTGTGTGCGCGTGTGTGCACGTGCATGTGCGTGTACACTTGTACCACGTGTGCAGCTGTCGTACGCATGTCAGTTCCTTCCCTGAGTCTCCTCTTGACGCGCTGAGTCCTTTGCACGCATAAGCACATTTGAAAATCCCAGCAACCCCACAGAATAAGTTTTCTCCTTGTCCCCATTTTCCAGAGAAGGAAACAGTCTGAGAGGCTGCATGCGCAGATCTGGGGTACCCCGGGGCCTGGGCCTACGCTACACAGTGCTCGCCCCACACATATCGTCCCCTCAGCCGCACAAACAGCACTTTCATTGGCCTCATTCTTGGGACAAGAAAAATGATTCTTGGCCTTAGAATATTGTACCTGTGCATGATAAATTCCAAGGGGAAAGGAATCCCTGGCACAGGTCATCAGTTTGGCTCAAATAAACTCTTAAAAATTAAAGAAGGAAGGAAGGAAGGAGGGAGGGAGGAAGGGAGGGAGGGAGGGAGGAAGGGAGGGAGGGAGGAAGGAAGGAAGGAAGGAAGGCCGGCCAAAAAAGGAAATCACGCTCGTGCGTTGTCTGTGGGAACATGAAATGGTGCGGTCACTGTGGAAAACAGTTTATGATGCCTCAAACGGTCACACACGAATTACCCTGGGATCCAGCACTTCTGCGCCTGGGGATACATGCAAACGAAGCGAAAGCAGAGATGCCAGCAGGTACCTGTACAGCCGTGCGGCGCGATTCGCCACAGCAAACAGGCGGAATGACACGTGTCCATCAACAGATGGACGGATAAACAGAATGTGCCCACACACACAGTGGACTATTACTGAGCCCTAACGAAGAATGAAACTCTGACACGTGTTATGCCACGGATGAAACTCAAAAACGTTATGCTGAGTGAAATAAACCGGACACGGAAGGACAGATACTGTGTGATTCTGCGTCTGTGAAATCCTAGAACGGGGAAAGTCGTAGGAACGGAAACTAGAGTGGAGGTGTCTGGGGGCTGGGGTGGGGCCCCGCGGGGTTAAACTCAAGGGCTCCGGCGTTTCTGCTGGGGACGATGAAAGGGTTTTGGGTACAGACGGTGATGACGGGTACACGGCATGGCCTATGTGTTTTCATACCGCTGAACTACACACACTTACGAGGCGTTAAAATAATCACGATTATGTTACATACATTTGACCACGATTTTTTCCATGCTTAACGATCAAAGGAAATTAGGTCGGCGTGAGACCTCGTAACCGAGGCGACGCCTCGAGCGTGGCACACCCGGCCTACCTTGAAGTGACGCTCCACCGTGGAGAGGAAGCGCACGTTGTCTGAAGCCTCCATGTGCAGCTTGAATAACTCGGTCAGGACCGGCTGCAGGTTGGCCACGAGCATAGAATCGGCTTCCTTGATCACATCCAAGACTTTTCTGACTATTGGAAGCTTCGTTTGCTCGTGGAGTGCACTCAGGGTTGCGTTTCTCTCCCGCCAGAATTCGATTTCGGCCAGAGGACCGTTACCCTGAGGGGTGACGTGAACACACGAACAACTGTCATCATTCGTGGACGGGACACTTGTGGCTGTCTCTCCAGCATCCGTTCCTCTCTTCCCAAATGCCCCAGATAAGGGCCAGGCTGTACCAGGACCTCGTGGGGTGGACACTTGACCCAGAACAGTCTAACCGGAGTGAACCTCAGGACCCCGGTGGGGAATGCCACACAAAGACACTTCGTCTTTCTCTGGACAGTGTGGGGGTGTGGGACCAGACACTGCCACAAGTTGCTGCCGTGAAGGTGACCAGCCTGAGGAAGAAGGCCTCACAGAGAGGAGGATGGGACTGAGAGTCACAGAGAAACACAGCCAGAGTCTTGATCAAACCATACCTGAAACCAGCCCTGCCTCTGGGCTCCTCAGTTACGTGAGCCAACCAGTTCTCTTTCTTATTTAAGCCAGCTGAGCTGGGCTTCCTGTTTTTGGCAGCCCGAGCATCCCGACTGATACACGGTATCATCTTTATCAAGATAATACTGGCAGCGCCCTAATGGCAGAAAGCCCAGGAATGGTATCTTGGGGATGTTCACTTTGATCTCTGAAGGAGGTCACAAGACAGTAAGAAAAGAGGCTAGACCGACTGCACAGAGCCCAGGCTCCTGGCTCCCTCTCAGGGAGGAGAGCGTGAGCTGCATCGAACCTTCGAGAGCATGAACGAGCTACCTGAGGCGTCTTCTTCAGCTGGCTCTCGATAGCTGCGGATATCTGATCCAACCAGTTTATCACGCATTGCTCCAAGATGTCCATGGTCTCCGGGTCGGCTGCGAGGTAAGACACCTCGCCGTCTACACTGATACTTGGCATTTCTAGCTTGATCTCACCTAGTAGAATAAAAATGGTCCGTCAACCACCAGTGTGGGAG
Source organism: Pteropus vampyrus (assembly GCF_000151845.1). Taxonomy (NCBI): domain Eukaryota; kingdom Metazoa; phylum Chordata; class Mammalia; order Chiroptera; family Pteropodidae; genus Pteropus; species Pteropus vampyrus. The sequence goes on from NW_011888804.1 coordinate 37,034, forward strand.
AAAAGGGTTACAGATAATAACATTCCAGCTAATCAGCTGGCTCCTCTCTCCATACGCCACGGTGATAAGGTCTGAGACGTCCGTCTCCCAATCGTCTGCATCTCATTCTCATTCGAATGGAGCGAACACATTTTAGAGAATTAGATAATTCCAGCATTAAGCTCGATCAAAATGCTTTAGTTATTTAAGATCGTCCTGAATGGACCACCTAGCGAAGACGTTCATTTAAAAATCGAACGGCCAATCAGAGCTCGACAGACGTTTGAGAAAACCTCCATCATGAAACACAATCCGAGATAAATCAGAAACGACGACCTCAGAGGCCACTGAGATAAGGTCAAAAAATACTTTAAGTCCCAACTCTTGTCTCGGAGATTTGAGATAATCTGACAGCCATCAAACAAGAAAAGGATACAGTGACAAGGGTACAAATCAGAATAAGAGATGTTAAAATTAAAACATGATAGTTGATATAAAACATTCCAAGAGGGGAAGATAAAAATTGAGAGACTCTTCAGGAAAGTAGAATACGAAGACAAAGAGATGAAAAATACGAGAAAAAAGATAAATGACAGAATCAGCAGCGTTCATCCAACAGGAATTTCAGGAAAAGAGAACAGAGAGAAACAGTGAAGGAATTTACCAAGAAAACCTTTCAGACTGAAAGGCTAGGTCTTCAAACTGAAAATACAGCGTGCTTAGCAAAGTGAACCACGCAGGGGTCCATGTCACATTTCAAAACACTAGGGATAAAGGGACGACCCTAAAATTTTACATAAAGGGGAAGGGAGAGGAAAGAGCATCCCAATTCTCATCAGAAATACCGAATGCTCGGAAACGCCGAAGAAAAGGGCATTCGAAATTCTGGGCTAAAACTATTTTCAACTTAGACTTCCATACCCTGGCGCATTCTTAACCAACTGCGAAGGCAGGATAATGTCATTTTTGGACACGGAGGGTCTCATAAAATTATTTGCCACATGCCTTTTCTTAGGAGGTTCGTTACGGATACGCTCCCAACCACGGGGCCGAAACCCAACCACGGGAGAAGGAACCACTGCGCCTGGGGTGACAGGTGTGCAACGTGCTGAGCCAGCAACAGCCCCCACGGCAACAGCATCCAAGGACACCGGCAAGGAGAGCCTCTGATAAAAGGAGGGGATTTGCGGGGGGAAAAAAAAAAAAACCAAACCATTTTCATAAGGCGTTTTAAGGAAAGAACGGCAGTGCGGGTGGCTGGACCAGGAAGGGAAAAGCCGCATCAGGAAGGAAAGATGATCCAAGGGGACGACCGCGGCGAACAAGATTCCCGCGGCCGTAGAAAGGTGAGATGCGGATATTCAGACGAAATCCTCAACAGCGTGCCCGGAAATAATATCCACAACTACGATTAAGAAGAAACAGCACTGTCAGCGTATACTTTAGCAAAAAAAAAAAAAAAAAACTTTCAATAAAAGGAACTAAAGAATCAAAGACGGTGCCCGAGAAAGCAGACCCGAGGGGTAGGAAACAGGCGGGGTCGGTTTCCCAGCTCGTCCGCATCCGTTCGCATCGGCTCATATTTTTTTGAAACCTGATGAATGCACGACTCTAAGAACATATACTATATCTACCTATTTATGTACATAATTTACACACTCGATGTAAGCATACTTGCTCTAAGCATACGTAATATGTTAAAAACTCGCTCCGCAACAGAATATCTGACTTTATGATCTTCATGCTTTTTCTTAAAGGAAAAGGGCCAAAGAGCCTTTTCGACTGACAGTCGATAACCTACAAAAAAAGCTATTCGCTCAGTGTCCCAAAATAAAACCAAATTTCTTCTTTGAGATAATATTAAAGAACGGGTTTGGCGAATGTTTTCTACATGTACCGGACAGTAAATATTTTAGGCTTTGCAGGGCAAGAGGCAAAATCGAAGCTAGAACATCGGTCCTTATAGGACCATTTCAAAAATCGAACCATTTAAAACTGTAAATGCTATTCTCAATCCAGCAGGTTGGACAGGGCCCATAACTTGCTGTCCCATTACAAAATGTAAATTCATCTGCTTTTCCAGTGTTTTAAATAGTATGTGATCCTCTAGAAAAATATGAAGGCAAGAAAGAAAAAACACTTTATTCTTATAACCTAGTCAGTGATGAGGACCACGGATAACATTTTAGTGAACCTCCTTCCAGGATTTTATCTAAAACACAAAAACATGTTCGCTCATCTGCTTTTAACATCAGAAACAAGACACGCAAATCACATGTAAGATTATAAGGAACGACTTTTCGCATGTCTGTTATTTTGTGTGAATCCAAGGAAAGCGATGGAGGAGTTAGGCAGACACACACCACGGGGAAGGAGAAACAGATACCGAGGGAGGAACTGCACTTCGGAGAGGAGAGGGGGACACCCTAAAACAGAACCTTGAAAAAACTTTCCATTGCGTGTGGTAAAAAGTTTGGATCTCTACATGTGTTTCTCGTCGTCTCACTTTCAACAGAAAAAATTCCTGCAAAGCAGGGTGTGTTAGCTTTCACTTCGAAGCGGGGGAAAGTTCATTTCCCCAGGAGAGCAATGCCATCTCACGGGCCCTGACGGCCCCTGCTGATAAATGCTCGGTCGGATTTCACAATGTGGGCCTCTGAAAACAGCACGGGACTCAAAAGTGGGGTCCACGGTCCTCACCATGCCAGCCTCCCAACCTTCCGGTCCTCCGCTCATGACGCACACACTCTCCCCCGCTCGGGCTCCGGGGGTCTTGCCGTACCACCCGCCCCACCTGGGGAGGTGAGGAACAGCTCCCTCCAACCACAGCTGCTGCTGGCCGCCATGTGGGGGCCCTGTGGACACACAGATCACCGAGCCAAGACCCCGCCCTCTCCCCATCCATGGAACCCCACTTCATCCGACCCCCTTCACTGGCTCAGGGCCATCCTCTCTGCCTGAAACGTGCTCGCTCACTACCTCGACCTGTTAAAGCTTTGCTCGTCATTTCAGAGGAGGTCAAATGCCACCTCCTTCAGGAAGTCTCCTGCGATTTCCTCCACTCCTCCAACATAGGTGCCCTCTTCCAAACCCTTTAGGCCCTAACATCTTTCTCAAGCTCCTCATACTGCCATAGTTCTTTGGACACCAGATGATAAAATCCTTGAGGACGAGGATGCCTCTGTGTCTCTCACGATGACCAGCTCCGTCTTTCATATCATGAGCAGATAAACAATAAATCAGAACGAAAAAGCTCCTGGATTCTTAAATTGCCTTCTTAAAGCAAATTCATCGTTAACTTAAGAGGAGAAAAAAAAAAAATGAAGCCTTACCTTCCAGTTGCTGCATCGTCCTTTGAATATTATTTGCAAATTTCTGGATGTTCATTAAAAATTCATCCCGTATTAATTGAATGCTGTGATACTCTACGGCTTCCCCGGGCATGTTAGGTAGGTCCATTTCGTACTCAGAGGAGTCGGAGATCTCTCCAGGTGGCAAAGCCATGCTCGCCTCCTTGTGCTGATTGAAGGACAAAGCTGGCAAGAAAACCTGAAACGTCCAGTTTACAAAACAAGTCACACGATGTCCTGCTCCATAATCCACGCGCTTCCCCTGCCTCTGGCTTTGAATGCTCTATAGTGGGGGCACAGACACAATGACCTCGCCTGGGACAGGAGAGCTGCCGGCCACCTGTGTGTGCAATGAATGAATCGGATGGCTTCCATCTTACACATGCTGAGAGCTCTTCCTCGGCCCCTGTTTACCTGACATAGAACATCCTTCAGAAAATGAAGCATGTTCGCATTGATGATCCCGTACTCCAGCGTTTCGGGCATGATTTCCATAGCCTCCTTCATATCGCTGGCTTCCGAGATCGTCTCTAAAGGGAAAGAGACCCAGAGAGGGAGGTGAGTGGGCGGTGGGGTGGGGTGGGGGTGGGGGGCGGCGTGGCAAACAGCGAACACGTCCCACTGTGCAGGAATCAGCTCCTTCTTCCCAGGTAGCGCCAACAGAGATAAAAAGTTCCAGCCACAGACTCGGAATACACGCTAATTTCTCCTCAAGCGAATCCCGCCGCCTTTAAGAAGCTGAAATAAACGCCGACGCTCTGTGGGTCACGGGCTCGCACGAGCGGCGCCCCGGCCACACGCGTGAGCTGGCCCGGTGGGAGACTCCAAAGCAGGACCAGAATGGAATCGGCCGGGGTCCTCGCTGGGCCTGGCTCTCCCGCCCCATCGAAGCCTGCCTAGTTCATTGCCAAGTACCTCTGCATCATGGGTTTTTGAAAGCTATACGCTAACGCTATAAGCGTCTATCTACCCTTCTGACCAGGCTCAATGTGCATTTACTTCGCCCGGCCGAAAAGCAATCACATCAGCGCAGTCGGTGTCACAGCGTCACTTGGAGACTTTGAAAACAACATGGAAACACAATGTATCAACCGAGGCAGCTGTTTCCACACGCTTTAGCCTTGATGTCTTTTCCCACATCCGTGCAGACGCCGATTCCTCTTCGCTTAACACGCTTCTTTTTGCCAACTGCTTCGTTACTTAAATTTATTTTAAAGGGAAACTGCGTAAGAATCCAGCATGAGAGAAAGAGAGCTTGACATCCATGAACGATAACTAATAGGATGAGAAAGAATGCTTGGGTTTTTTTAGTGACTCCCCCGGTAAGAAAGCCAGGACAGATGCTGCTGGCACCCCGCCCACGCTGCTACACGGGAAAGCGCTGAGCGGAGTCCCCACTCCCTGGGGACGGACGAGAACTGCAACGGGAATGGCAGTGGCAAGCTCGGACTCGGGCAGGACGGAGCACAAGGCTGCTGAATGCTGTGCTCTGCATGTCACCTTTCCTTCTGCTATTCCCACCCATTTGGGAAGACGAATTACGGACGCTCACTGCTTATAGGTAAACGCCTGACCCAAAGAGCCGTTAAAGGTCAAAAAAAAAAAAAAAAAAAAAAGTGGGACATTCTTTCCAAAATTTAGGGCGAGTCCTAAAACGCAGCTATGCACAGACAGCCCATGGCGGGTGGGAGGGGATGTGCGGGCAGGGGGAGCGGACGGTGGCCTGACTCGAGTACAGCAGGAGGAAGAGCCAGGGGTCCGAAGAGACTGCAGAGCACCAAGCCCTGGGGGAGTCGCTGGACTCAGAGGCGCCCAGGGTGGGCCAGTGAAGCAGGAACGCTCGTCGGGAGCACCTGGTCCAAAAGCTACCGCAGGATGACCGTGGCCTCTGAGCAGCGGCTGCTTTACACCACACAGCCCCACGGGGAAAGCCCGCCAAAGCTCGTCCTACAACTCGGGGTCATGCCACTTTGAATCTTCCTCCAACTGTTACGAATAGAACTAAGAATGGGTTAATACAGTCAGCTCTCGTTATTCGCTTCTGTCCTGTAACGTGCCATGGACCCCGAATCAGCCAATCCGGAGCCGTCGCTCCTAAGAGAAACACAGAGTGAGGTTCCCGTGAGCCTCTGGTCGTAACGTTTTCACCGACCGTCCGTGTAGAACCTGCTTTCTGTGAGTTTCAGTTTAAAGACGCCTTATTCGACGTAACCGTTGATTCGTTAACACCGGCCTCGCAGCAACAGCGACAGCTCTCACACCTGCACGGAGCTCGTCTCGTGTACGTGCCATCCGTGAGGCACATCACGGCACTTGGGCACTGTGCTCGGGGCCGTTTTAAACGGTGAAATCGCCAACGAAAAGCACAGAAATGTGAAAACCACGATGGGGACTCTTGCTCAGGTTGAGAGCCAAAACGAGAAGGCAGAGTGTCGCCTCGTCCCACCCAGCTGCGAACATGCGCTTCTAGGGTTTCCTCCTCTGCCCGTGTCCTTGAATGACCTTGAAAATGCTGCAGGTATTGACTTAGGGGTTCCGAATAATCTTGAGAGAGTAGGTACGCTTTCAAATACGGAATCTATGAATAATGAGGACTGACTGTACTAATAAAAATTGATATTCTCAAGAAAGGGTAAAAATTAAGAATCTCACCCACACACACACAGGCACGTGCACGCACACCCACAATCACACACGCGTGCACCGGAAATGTACCTTTTGTATTTCTGAGAAAAAACACCACATTCTGGTCCAGAAACTCCTCGGGAACGGGCGTGCAAACCACGTGCAGATTCGTCTTGTACACGGTGTGCTTGACGATTCTCTGAAACGCGGGGAACGAGCCTGCATCACGCCGAGATATCTCCGTTCACCTGAACGACCTCGCGTTCACGCGCACGTGAGCTCCCCCCCAATGCCATGATCTGATCTCGCTTCCTGACGAAGCTGCCGCAGCCACAGGGCAGGTACTAGCGGGTCACGCACAGGAGCTAAAACCACCCAGACTCGTCTACGGCCATGCCACCCTGAACGAGCCCGATCCCGTCTGATCTCGGAAGCTAAGCAGGGTCGGGCCTGGTGAGTACTTGGATGGGAGACCACCTAGGAAGGCCAGGTGCTGGAGGCATAAAAAATTTAAAAAAAAAAAAAAAGTAAGAGATTGTAAGCTGACAAGGTCCTTGCAATCTGTGAGGTCAACCACGGGTAGCCTCACCTAAAAAATAAAATAAATAAATACTAAATAAACAAATAAATAAGTAAAATGACCCAGGCTCTGAACCCAAAGCCTGACTCGTCTGTTAACTGCCCAACGCAGCCACGCTTGAATAAACTGACCTGGGAAAAGTCCAGAGAGAGTTTTTCTAGGCTGAAAATTGCAACAAACCAGGCTTTATTTTGGTCTTGGGGGGTGGGGCATATTCACAGAGCAGTAAGCGTAATGTCATTTAGCACAGACCAGGCTAAATGTTTATATCCTCGCTTTAAGCGCTACCCCTGGGATTTGTGCAAGAAAGGGTTAACTCAGCAGACCTAGGTTGTCCAAACCCTGCACATCCCACAGTGGTTCACTCTGGCCCAGAACCAGCCCCTGGATCAGAACCTCCAAGCCTTTGGAATGTGCTGCCTGATGTGAGTGTCCGTGCACACGTGGGGACTTGGGTTGGTCATGCCGGAGAGTCTGTGCGAACAAAGCGATTTATGGGTGATGCCTGTCCTTGTGCGCCTGGAGCCCTGGGTCACACTGCCTCAGTTTGACCTCTGTGGGTGCTGGAGACCGAGTCATGTCAGACACAAGGGCGCTTCCTGCTTATGTGACTGACCCCCAATAAAAACCCTGGACACTGAGGCTTGGGTCCGCTTCCCTGATTGGCAAACTCCCTACATGTTGTCTCGCATAGCTGCTGGGAGTCTTAATTTAAGCCACCCATGTCCTCACGCCTCTGCGAGGGGACAACAGGAAGCTCACACCTGTTTTCTGCTGGCCCCTGCTCTGTGTGTCTTTCTTCCTCGTTGAAGGTAACCTGCATCCTTTCACTGAAATAAACCATAACCACGAGCATAAAAGCTTTTCTGGGTCCTTCTAGCAAATCATTCATTCTGAGGGTGGTCTCGGGGACTCCCAACACAGGAGACTGTCATCTCCGTTCCAACGCGTACGTTCCTTGTGTGAATTGTGTCAGTTGCTCAGATTCATCAGAGGGTACGACATTCCCATGAACCGCCCTGCCCCGCAAGGAGGAGAGAGCCACGTGTACCTTGACGGGCAGGTTTTCCAAACTCTCTTTGTCGACTTCTTCGCCCTCCGTGCCGACTAAAGACTGATAGGCAGAATTGTTTTTTGGCTGAACGTTCTTAGCTGCAAAACATTAGTCAATAAGCAAGATGAACTCATCAGGAGACTGGATTTCCTCCCGTCAAGACCAGACCTGTGCTTTGTACGAGAGTCTGTTTCGTTCGGCCTGCATGTTGTCAGAAAGCTGTACTTACGGTTTTTAGACATAAATCCTACAGTGGCCTTGACTTACATTCTAATTAGGAGTGTTGTACTGCACTTCTGATGGGTCCTCGATCAGAAATTCAATGTGTGTATGTTTTTTTTGCGGGGGGAGAGGCGGGGTGTCTCCTAGGTTCAGTGTTCAATAAGTGACTTCTCGAATTTTTACTTCAAAAGGATTTT
>NW_011888804.1:47075-49533 GCF_000151845.1 Pteropus vampyrus
ACTCATCTTTGCCCCAAACCTGCCCTGGCCGCTGTTTCTGTGCGTCCAGGTGAACACACCTGGGGAATGCTTCTTTTCAGACCCCACTTCTAATACGAGACCAACGTCAAGACAGCAAATAATCTCAAATATCCCGTAATCTGATCCCCACCTTGATTTTCCCACCTTCCTTGAATCCTCCTTAACTCCAAATGCGTTAAAAAAAAATTCTGCAAAACTGATATTCTCTGAAGCATGGGAGATCTCGCTCCTCAGCACATGTCATCAGTTTGGCTCGAATAAACTCATAAAATTTCTCTGCAGGTTTGGACGCGTCTTACATCGACACGCCGACCCTTCCTGCCAGGTGTCCGTCCACTTCAGAAAGGCAAGAAGTCGAACCGGACAGTCGGGCACGGGCTCTCCTTGGGAGCACCCTCAGCTCTGCCGCCACCCGCCCGGGCCCTCCCAAGGCCACACCTGATGCTTTGTCCACAGAGTCCACTTTCTGAGACTCGGTCTCTTCCTCTTCTTCTTCCTCCTCTGACGGGGCAGGTATCTCTCCATCTTGGCAGCCACATGAATGGAAAGCAAAAAATAAAACATAGTTGTGTCACTGCGTGAGACACGGATATCAGGGCTCTCCTCGGAGCCCAGGGCGGGGACGCCGCGGGAAACTCCTGCATGTCGGCCTGTTGGAGGAAGTCACGGAGAGGAAGTGGCCCCGGTGGACCCGGAAGCTGGTCCTGGGCAGTGGGAGGTCCCTCCCCCTCCCCCGACCCTGGAATGTCCGTTCCGCCCACCGGCCCACGTTGGGGACCATGTTCAAGGACGCGGCCTGAGAGCAATGTGTGGTCGAAACCTTCTGGACGGTGGACGTGACTGAACCCCACAGAGGCCTCTCTGTAAACTGGCTGGCAGGCAGAAGGGACCTGGTCGTCCGGGACCCCAAACAAGCCTCAGGTGGAAGTTCCCTGCTTGTCAAACCTGTCACCTATCCGTCTGCAGTGGCCTGCCTCTTTCTGCCGTCTCTCCCTGCGCTCCGTGTCCGGGGGCCAGTCTGTGAACCAACACAGCCATACGGGAAATATTCCAAGTCCCAATGACAGCCCTAAGCAACGCAGAAGGAAGACCTGTGCGAATTCTCCAGGGCAGAAGGACACAAGAATGATCATGTAGTCACAACGAGCCCAGGAGAAAGATGAATGACCAACACACATGAAAAAAAGAGGCTCGATTCCACTCATTATTGAAACGTAGATTAGAATAAAGTAGCATGTCCACCCTTCATCTATGATAAAAGCTATGAAGAGTGACAATATCCATCGTTGGCAAACGGGGACCTCGTTACCGTGGGTGTGGGCTGGCAGGGCCTTTGTGGGGAGCAGTTTGCCGGGACCTAGCCAAAGTATAGACGTGCACACCCACTAAGCCAGCAACTCCACTTTTGCAAATCTGACCCACAGAAACGGGGAGTGTGCAGAGGCAGAGCTGCATCATTGCATCGTCGGTAAAATATAATGCCCTGGAAAGGTCCACGCCCATTAACCAGGGAGCGGATAAACAAAGTAGGGTACACCTACGTACTCAATATCTGTAAAATGAGGTGGATCTATTGGTAATGACCTGAAAAGTGCTCCAAGATATATTTGAAGGGGGGAAGTAACAAAATAATGTGTATAGTATGATCTTATTATTTTAGGAACTCTATATATCTATGTATTATCATTACATACATAGTATAGAAAGATATAGATGATGATACATAGGTAGATAGATAAGATAGATAGATGATTGATAGATAGATAGACAGACAGACAGTAGGTAGGTGAATGGATGGATGGATGGATGGATAGATGGACAGACAGACAGACAGACAGCTAGATAGGCAGTAGATAGATAAACAGGCAGACAGGCAGATTTGGAAAAGATCTGGCAGAATGCACACCAAACAAACTATAGGAATGAAAATAGGACTTAAGAGACGGTGAAAGGTTGCTTTTCGCTTTTTACCTTATATAATTCTATTATGTGAATTTTTAAGAGAACATCTTTCAATACTACTTATGTACTTTTTAAAAATTTGAACAAGTTATTAAGTGATATATACATTATGATTCCATTTAGTTATTTCAAGAAACAATATATGCTCGCCTATTAGAACAGCATCTCGGGCTATCTGCTGCTGTGGGAGATAATCTCTTGCCTCGCCCCCACCCTCACCAGCATCCATTTGTCTCCATTTATATAAATTTTAACTGGGAAAGAGAGAAGTCTTGACCAGAAGAGGGGCAGAAATAGAGAAGAGGGATGAAGAGATACACGCCAGCCCTGCTCCAGGGCCTTTGGACATATCAGAGCCCCCAGAAAAGGTCTAATGAAAGTGTCCAAGGACCTTCGTGAGTCTATAGGCGATGTAAGCAGAGGATGAGTGACAATGCGTGACAAGGAGCTGGGGAGGAGGTCCCCTCTCCCCACC
>NW_011888804.1:49583-51920 GCF_000151845.1 Pteropus vampyrus
GGGACCCCAAACAAGCCTCAGGTGGAAGTTCCCTGCTTGTCAAACCTGTCACCTATCCGTCTGCAGTGGCCTGCCTCTTTCTGCCGTCTCTCCCTGCGCTCCGTGTCCGGGGGCCAGTCTGTGAACCAACACAGCCATACGGGAAATATTCCAAGTCCCAATGACAGCCCTAAGCAACGCAGAAGGAAGACCTGTGCGAATTCTCCAGGGCAGAAGGACACAAGAATGATCATGTAGTCACAACGAGCCCAGGAGAAAGATGAATGACCAACACACATGAAAAAAAGAGGCTCGATTCCACTCATTATTGAAACGTAGATTAGAATAAAGTAGCATGTCCACCCTTCATCTATGATAAAAGCTATGAAGAGTGACAATATCCATCGTTGGCAAACGGGGACCTCGTTACCGTGGGTGTGGGCTGGCAGGGCCTTTGTGGGGAGCAGTTTGCCGGGACCTAGCCAAAGTATAGACGTGCACACCCACTAAGCCAGCAACTCCACTTTTGCAAATCTGACCCACAGAAACGGGGAGTGTGCAGAGGCAGAGCTGCATCATTGCATCGTCGGTAAAATATAATGCCCTGGAAAGGTCCACGCCCATTAACCAGGGAGCGGATAAACAAAGTAGGGTACACCTACGTACTCAATATCTGTAAAATGAGGTGGATCTATTGGTAATGACCTGAAAAGTGCTCCAAGATATATTTGAAGGGGGGAAGTAACAAAATAATGTGTATAGTATGATCTTATTATTTTAGGAACTCTATATATCTATGTATTATCATTACATACATAGTATAGAAAGATATAGATGATGATACATAGGTAGATAGATAAGATAGATAGATGATTGATAGATAGATAGACAGACAGACAGTAGGTAGGTGAATGGATGGATGGATGGATGGATAGATGGACAGACAGACAGACAGACAGCTAGATAGGCAGTAGATAGATAAACAGGCAGACAGGCAGATTTGGAAAAGATCTGGCAGAATGCACACCAAACAAACTATAGGAATGAAAATAGGACTTAAGAGACGGTGAAAGGTTGCTTTTCGCTTTTTACCTTATATAATTCTATTATGTGAATTTTTAAGAGAACATCTTTCAATACTACTTATGTACTTTTTAAAAATTTGAACAAGTTATTAAGTGATATATACATTATGATTCCATTTAGTTATTTCAAGAAACAATATATGCTCGCCTATTAGAACAGCATCTCGGGCTATCTGCTGCTGTGGGAGATAATCTCTTGCCTCGCCCCCACCCTCACCAGCATCCATTTGTCTCCATTTATATAACTTTTAACTGGGAAAGAGAGAAGTCTTGACCAGAAGAGGGGCAGAAATAGAGAAGAGGGATGAAGAGATACACGCCAGCCCTGCTCCAGGGCCTTTGGACATATCAGAGCCCCCAGAAAAGGTCTAATGAAAGTGTCCAAGGACCTTCGTGAGTCTATAGGCGATGTAAGCAGAGGATGAGTGACAATGCGTGACAAGGAGCTGGGGAGGAGGTCCCCTCTCCCCACCCCTGTCCGTACCCAACACCACTCTGAGTACCAGCACAGCATCCTCACGACGTGGAGACAGCGGGGAAGGGCCGGAAAAGGAGGGGGAGCACAGGGAGATTCAGAGGCAGCCCCGAAACGGATCCCAGCCCGAGGGAGGTTTCCAAACACCCTTGGGAGGGTCCAGGACTGAACCAGAGGGACCTTCTGGAGTGAGACCGAACTCTGCTTCCACGTGGAATGGGGACATCCAGCCAGGAGACACTGGGCCGAACACGTTGAGTATACACAGCACAGAAAACAGGCCCCGAACTGTTAACAGTTAACCTAGAGGTCTCAAGAAGGGTCCAAGTTATGTCCATTTCTTAGGGTTTTTGGCATATTTTTTCTAAGTGTACAAAATTGGGTTACTGAAAGTTGGTTCATGTTAAATAGTCGATCCTGTTAGTAGCCATAATCCCACTTGGTGGTAATGAAAATGTCTCATTTCAAGGTCCTGTTGTAATGTAATGCCCAGGTTCGAAGGTCTGCCTGGGGAAGAAAAGTAAAAGACTGGAAGGTTAGACTCAAAAACGTTATTGTGGTCATCTCCGCGGGTGCCAGCAGCGATTTGTTATTACGGCTTATTTATGATTTTGGATTTTTCTGAAATGAATGCGTGTATTATTTTGTGCAAAAAATATTTACAATAAGTAAATGTTCCTTACAAAAAGAAAAAAAAAAGTTCTGCCTTTCTGCCTTTCCCACTCTGTGAATGGCCCTGTAGGGGATCCAGAAGCCTGGGAAAGGCGGGAGATCAGCACAGGAGGCTGACACTGACCA
>NW_011888804.1:53220-60924 GCF_000151845.1 Pteropus vampyrus
GAAGCGGGGACAAATTCCCCCGGGATCACCAAGGGGCTGAGTGCTGTGGCTTTCCAGCCCAGCCAGGGAATAACAAACAAAACACTCACGTTTTAGAAATATAGACATATTTATTTTTCATTAGTAAAAAGTTCAATACTGATAAGGAAGATGCAAATTTGTCCTTTCATGCATTTGGGGAGCTTTAACCTGTTCACTGTCGTTTGCCCTCGGAATTGAGCCCCTAGATTTCTGGGCTGACCCCAAGAAACTGGCTGGCCTTCTTATTGGATTTTCCCCTCAACAGACAAGTGGAATGTTCTAAGTATTTCTTAAAATTCTAAACCAAAGCTCAGCATTAATGGCCTGGCCAGGTGGAAAACTACTACTCTTGAACAGCCTATTTTCGGCCTCTCAGTATCTCAGTAATCTTGCTGGAGGTACGTACACCAGACGGCGTGCAAGCAAACGTGGCTTTAAAATTTTAATCAAGAAATTTATCGTTCTTAAATGCAGACTGCAGAGCAGTTGTTGAAGTTATTTTTGTTGTTTTCCAAAACGAACAGGGTCCTAAAGTGTCCGTTAAGAGCTACCTATAGATGTTCAATGCCTTATTAAACTATTACAGATTGAAAATGGAGACCAGAATTTTATTATAGAAATACCCACTCCAGAAATGAGGACAGAGCGGCATTCAGTGCAAAGCGAGGCTTTTCATCGTATCCACAATAAACGAAAAGTCCACGGGGAACACCTCTGCACTCCTTAAAGTGATCGTGACTACGTTACCACAAGCGTGTTGTTCACCCTTGCGGGATGAAATCAAGTTCTATTTTACTGAAGAAATTCCTTGGGTTTTTATTTTAGGACTCCATTAACAGAGAATGAACACCTGAATGAAAACTGGAAAACGTTTATCTTTAGGAATGTAAACAGATGTTTAGCATCATCCAGACAACTGACCATTTTTTCTCTGGATATCTGCTATTAAGGGAATAAAGTCTTAAAAACTGTACACGTAATAGTTTCACCAAATAGCTTAAAACAAAGCAACTACTCTTATGACATGACATTGGAACCAATAGCTTTATAAAGAAAATTTCCCCTGGGGCCTAAAGGACACCATCAAACTATATTTCTAGAGTTCTTTCAGAAAAGTTAGGACTATTAATTTGGTTTATATATGTGTATATATATATATAATTACATTCTACATAGGTTTCAGTTGAAAAATGATCACTCTTGGATAAGAAATGTTAATTAAAATTAAAAAGTGGCCCTCATGACAATTAGCAATGGGGGCAGTAAAGAATTCCAGCAGATACTGTATGTTTCTTGTTTACTAATCAGTAAACAGTGTCCAAGAATCATGGGTTTCCTAGGAATTAATTAGTTACCATTTTATTACAGCAGATCCTTGGAATAAAAAAAAAATGACAACTTGTGAGGGATAAGTCTGAAACCTGAATGGTATTATCATATTTCATATTCACCCAAATAAAGGGCCCAACTTTACGCCTTTCTGGGGAAACTTAACAGAATCATTTTCAAGAGTGTCATCAGCATCATTTTGTTTGATATTTTAATATGAAAGACGAAACCCAGTAATTCCAAACTGGCTTTGGGTAACATCTCGTGGAGGGGCAGTGTGAAACCATCACTACAATGAAAAAGTTTAATAACGTTAAAATGTCACAGTTATGTCATGTCTCGGCAAACGGGCCATGGAGTTACCTGAAAACATACGTTTGAAATCAGTGCCACAACAATCTTTACTCGTAAAGAAAATTCCAAACCCTCTACCATTAGCCAGGGTGAGGGAATATGGTGACAAACGAGTCTTAAATGTGTTACTCAAAATGCGAGACAGTGAAAATACTGCAGATTTCTTTTTGAAAATAATTAAAGTCATTTATAGTGAAATATGAAAAACGAACATAATTTACAAAAAGTACAGGTCAAAATGTTCAATGGGAGTGACTCAAATGTATTCAAAACTAAATGTCAAGTGAATAAATGAATTTCAACTAAAGACTATAAATGGCTAAGAATTAGTTTTCAACTGAGCTAAATAGGGTTTGAAAGTTTAAATGAACTCAATGCTTTTATCAGACCTTTATTTAAAATTAGTCTGAAAGTAAAAAATTATAATTATACTAGTCTCAAAGATAGGTGTAATTTCTTCATGGGAAAATATCTAATTTATATTTTGTTATAAAAATATACAAAATACTACTTTTCACCTTCTTTCACTCAGTAAAAAACCCTTTTGGCTCAGTAATGTCAGCCAAGCTGGTCACTTAAGTTCAAATTATATCCATATTGCATCTTCTAGAGTCACACTTGATTTTAAGGCTCAGTATACAATTTCTTTCCAAACATAAAATTATCATAATTGCTTTTATGTACGGATAACAGGATAAGAGTCTTTAAAAAAAATATACAAGTGGGATAACCATTTGTTGTATGTTATTTTATCCCATTTCCCCCAATTATTAAAACAAGACAAAATCACTGAAACCATCTCCTACTTATAATTAGAGGCGGCAAACAGTAAAAAAAAGTTTGCATACTTTCGATCACGCAGAATAAATATAAATCTTTTGATTATCCGTCATTAAAATTTTTTTTCAACTATGCTTCAGCTGTTGAAAATATTACCTGACAACTTCAGGTGACAGAATAACTCTGTTTTTTTTTAACAAGGTGAAAAGGGATCAACTATCTAAGACCATTTTCAATTAGCCATTCGAAACTGGCTTCTCTCCCCCCAACCTATATTTTAAAAAATAACTTTAACATAACTTTTGGCATTAACTTATATTTGCTCATCATAAAAACTGAAATAAACAGATGTGAAATTGATAAACTTTACAAAATATTTAACAGGAAGAAGAGGTATATCTTACAGATTTGGCTATATCATAAGGCAATCTATGAGGACAGAATTTTTTCTATCGGAAATTTGACATAAGTAAAATTCTAAAACATGATAATTCTCCAGAAATCCGAAAGTCTGCGGGATACGGCAATACGATCATGCCATGTCGTCATTGAACTTCGATGAAAGCAGTCTAAATGAGAAAGGAACAAATTTGGTGCCTGCACCAACGTAGAATTTGTTCTGAAATTCCACCCTAGAAAAAAAAAATTCCGTGTATTAATGAAAGATTGTGAATAACATTTCCTGTTTCTTAAAACATGCATAAGTTAAAAACAAAACAAAACAGTTCTAGTGCTGAAGCTGCTTCATCCCATACATGCTCTTGGCACTAATATTTCTACTTAGATGAAATCCACATACACGTGTTGGCTCTCTCAGCCTGCGATGCTAGTGCATCACACCACCCCACACACCGCACACACACACAGGTGTGAAGACCCCCTCTCTACATCTTGGCAACCAGAAACGCAGACAAGGAATCTGGTACATGCTACAAACCTTTTAGAAATATGCATGGAGTATTTTATAGGATAAAGCAATGTGAAACCCAAAGGGAACTGAAAGCATGAAACATACATAATTATTCAGGAAGCATAAACTCGTTTTCACGTGTCAGTGAGAACAGTTCAGAAACAAAATACGATTATAACTCAGGGCATCTGAACACACAGCCCACTGCTGGGAAGAGAAGAACCAGCCTAATGAAGCACTAGATTTTCGTCTGGGTTAGATACATGCAGATACACGCATGTTTGGGGAGGGGATTAGGTTTTTAATAGTTCCAAAGCTGAATTTCAAGCTCACCAATGGAGGCGTATGGCGTGAAGAAATGCAGAAAGCCCTTCCATGATCAAAAGGATGAGAATGGTCAGAGCCGCAAAGAGAGCGGTGACCGGGAGCAGCAGCAGGACTCCGAAGGTCGTGTCCACCCGGAGGCCCACACGCATCAGCATGGCCCACAGGACGTCGGACAGCTCTGCAAAGGAACCGTTCAGCGGTCGGCTCCCGGCCGTGGGCAGTGAGCCACCTGAACTAGCAGCTGCACTGGGCTCCCTTCTGACAATTCCGAGTCACCATCCATGAAATAACACCCCCCGCCTACACGACAACATGCGTGACCTGCTCGTGTAGGCGGTAACCAGCTCCTTGACCGTCTCGAACACTAGGAAGAGCCGGCATGCCGGGAAAACCAGGGCCCTGCCTCCCCATGGGAGATCCTGCAGTGGGGCTGGCGCTGTCCCGACGCGGCCCTAGGCCAGGAAGGCGGGAGCTGGGCGTCCAGTCCGGGCTGTGTCGTAACTGACTGAGTGTCCCTGTGTCAGCACCAACCTGCTCTGGGCTGCTGACCCCTTCTCTGTAAAACGAAGCTGACAGACCACAGGGTCTTCTCCCAGCCATAAAATTCCAAACCTTTGGCTATGCTTATAAAAATATCAGTGTCATATATTTTAAAAAATCTCTGTCATTTGGGGGTTTTCACAAGTATAGGCAGTCTTTGCACAACTATGCAGAGCATAAAAATGACCGTGCAATTCAAGCCATCCAAAGCAGCCTTAATAATCAATGGAAAAAAGTTACGATTGTTCTGGGACCTTTAAAAATGATTGTCAAAACATTAAAAACACATTGCTGGTTATAAGTACATAGGAAAATGAAAAAAAAATAGTAAATCTATTTTTAAAATGTTAGAAACACTGAGCATTAAATTGCTTTTTCTGTAAAAAAAAAGAAAAACAAAAAATAAAAACTTTTTTCAAAACATTGCTTGCCTTCCTCTCGTGTAACTGGGGCAAGCTGGGCACCTTGACGTAAAGCGAGCATCTTTTCTCACACTCGGCAAACTGTCACACCCTGTTCTAGGTTTGGACCAGCTTCCAACACGGTGTCCCCTGCACCCTCGTCTCCTGGAGTTCCCAGGGCATCGCTTCCGCTGGGGCATTTGCATCTTTGTCGTCAAACTGCTTTCCTCATTTACGTGAACAGACGTGCCCCGCACGGTCCCCTGGCGGCTGGCTCGGTGTCTGAAAGGGCAGCGCCCATCCCGGCCCGCATCAGCCAGCTCTCCATCGCCGTCCACAGTTCCCATCTCGCTTGCACTTGGCTGCACTTTACCTTTGTTGGCCGATTCCCTCGTTCGAGCATCCATTTTTATTAAACGTCGTGTGGGCTTATCGCTGGCCCACAAGGAGGCGAGGCCACCGTGCGCCTTGCTGTCTGTGACCAGAGGCGCAGGGCCCAATCAGCCACCGACAGACTTCGAAAGGAGTGGGGTGACAGGCCACTGATCACGAAGCGCACGTGTGTTACTTACGTAGTGATCTGTGAGCTCAAGAGCTCGCGGTGAAGCTTGTCCCTTATGTTTATACTGTGCTAACTGAAATTCGAAACACGTTTTCGGGGAACTGGTGTTATTTAAACCGTGATAACTGAAATTCGTGCGTTATCAGAACTATGCAAAGGGACTGCTGCCTGTCATCAAAACTAGTCACCGGCACGGTTTTTAGGACTTGCGTGACGTAAGTGGATAGTCGCACTCGGTAAGACAGGGCCGAATAAAGCAATGACGAGAACGGTAACGGTAATGGCGGAGGGCGACGGCGTCTGTGCCAGAGGCTCCAAGCCTTCCCCGTTCCCCAAGCCCCCGTACCCGGTTCCCTGACAGCACCTCCAGGCCAAAGGAACCACCCAGGAGACGCCCGCACCAAGCGCTCACATCCAGACGACGCTCAGGGCCAGCTCACCCCGCCTCTGAAAGATGGGCTGAGTCTCCCTCGCACATTAAAGTGTCCCCGTGAGTTGAGCGTGGTGCCGGGGCGTCTCAGCAGAGTTTGGGGAACTGCGGGACGAGGCGAACACTTACGTGCGTGAGCCAGGCTCAGCGCCCAGAGCCGCAGGTACGACGCGGTGTTGGAGACGCAGCCCAGACAGTACTCGATGGAATGAATTACTTGGGTCATTAATATTTCTCCAAAATTAAACTGAGGGAGAGATTACATGGCACGGGTTAGACTCGGTATATTACACGCACACTTCCACACGTCACACGTCTGTCCCCGTTCAGGATTATGGTGAAAGGACTGGCTTCTGGAATATCGGCAGGAAGACGCTACGCTGGGGTTTGAGGAACACTGGATCACAAGATGTGACCGGCCACACGACCTAGGGTCGGCCAGCCCTTGCACCCCAGCCTCCGCTCCTCGCACATACACCGAGGGTCTGGACTAGGACTGCGACGCACGCGGGCGGCCCGCCACGACCCGAGCCAGCCCCAGCGAGTGCAAAACGTCAATGGAAGACAGGCGCTTGCCACGCTCCGGTCAGACGGCTACGGAAGAAGGCGCGTGCTTCACAGATGAGCGCGTCCTAAACACGACTCAACACGGGGAAGTTGCGAAAGGGGGTCCCGGGAGGGACAAGGCCACACGACCATTCTAAAATGCTGATCGTGAGCAACTGTGTTTGGTCCTCGTTGGAAAGCCAAGATGGTTTCTGAGAAAACGGCGCTGACTGGCATGGCGGACGTGCTGTCGTGGGCCCAGGACTGTGCCTCCCGCCGCTGCGGGCTCTGCTTCTCCCCGTCTAACCCTGCACCCCGAGCCACAGCTGTTATGGGCTGAACTGTGCTCCCCCAAGTTTGTACGTTGAAGCCCCAACCCCCAGCGTGGCCGTGTTTGGAGATTAAATGCACCGCAGTAACCCTGATTAGTAACATTATATAAATTTCAGGTGTGCACCATTGTAACTGCACATCTGTGTACGCCAGGGCGTGCTCACTACCTATGTAGAGGCGGACGTGAACGAAACCAACTCCGTCTCTGTGTCTCAGATTTAAGTTCCACGCTGTGACCAACCTCGCTGTCCTAAGCAAGCCTATCGGAACTTTCTAGCTGACGATTACCCGTGCTCCCCAAAATGCCACCATAAGTATTTTCGTCTGTAACAGACAGACAGGCACGAGGATGGAGGTGAAGATCAGACGGGTGACAGTGCTGACTACAAGCGATCACCCGCCACAAGGCCGCCGGGGGGTACGACCCCCAGCGTGGACTGCATTCTTTGTCCCTTTGTCTTGTCAATCATTAGTACCCGAGTGATGCTACAAAAAAAGTCCCGTAACGGGTCTGTTGGCGGAGAGTCGTCTGCGCAGAACCGGGGGGTCATCTGTCTGCTCCGACCCAGTCTTCCCGAGTAAACTGCGCCATGACAAACCCCGCTACGGCCTACAGAGGTGCCTGCTTTGTCTTTTGGTCTGAAGACACCTTCCCCTTGCGGTGGCCTCTGGGCCTTGGCCCACCCCAATTCTTTGTTTTTCCCTAAGATTATCATCATTCTTATCTCTCTGAAGCCTGGGTCACTTGTCTAATTTGTCAGCAGTAAGTGGAGACATTACCTCTTCACACCTGGCTTCTCTGCAGCCGTCGTCCATCTGGTTACCCCCCTCTTCGATGTCGTGGCTGCCCAGCAAGGACATTTCTTCCTCGCTGTCTCTCCTCACGAGCGTGTAGCCACTCTGACGAGAGCCGAAACAGTGCAGTCAGCGCCTTGAACGTGAAGGTTGTCACAGAACCAAAGCTACCCCTGCATTTCTCGTCACGACTCTACTCTTCAGGAATAAAAAAGTTCTTTTAAAAAAAATGAGTCCTTCGTACGCATCGAGGTGACCGTCACTAAAGGGAAACAAGAAGACGACGGCAAGTATCGGGGTGCAGAGACCGGAGCACTGAGCACTGTTGGTGCAAACGAAACGCTGGTGCGGAAGAGTCCGGCAGCTCCCCCCAAAA
>NW_011888804.1:60974-69629 GCF_000151845.1 Pteropus vampyrus
GCTACGGAAGAAGGCGCGTGCTTCACAGATGAGCGCGTCCTAAACACGACTCAACACGGGGAAGTTGCGAAAGGGGGTCCCGGGAGGGACAAGGCCACACGACCATTCTAAAATGCTGATCGTGAGCAACTGTGTTTGGTCCTCGTTGGAAAGCCAAGATGGTTTCTGAGAAAACGGCGCTGACTGGCATGGCGGACGTGCTGTCGTGGGCCCAGGACTGTGCCTCCCGCCGCTGCGGGCTCTGCTTCTCCCCGTCTAACCCTGCACCCCGAGCCACAGCTGTTATGGGCTGAACTGTGCTCCCCCAAGTTTGTACGTTGAAGCCCCAACCCCCAGCGTGGCCGTGTTTGGAGATTAAATGCACCGCAGTAACCCTGATTAGTAACATTATATAAATTTCAGGTGTGCACCATTGTAACTGCACATCTGTGTACGCCAGGGCGTGCTCACTACCTATGTAGAGGCGGACGTGAACGAAACCAACTCCGTCTCTGTGTCTCAGATTTAAGTTCCACGCTGTGACCAACCTCGCTGTCCTAAGCAAGCCTATCGGAACTTTCTAGCTGACGATTACCCGTGCTCCCCAAAATGCCACCATAAGTATTTTCGTCTGTAACAGACAGACAGGCACGAGGATGGAGGTGAAGATCAGACGGGTGACAGTGCTGACTACAAGCGATCACCCGCCACAAGGCCGCCGGGGGGTACGACCCCCAGCGTGGACTGCATTCTTTGTCCCTTTGTCTTGTCAATCATTAGTACCCGAGTGATGCTACAAAAAAAGTCCCGTAACGGGTCTGTTGGCGGAGAGTCGTCTGCGCAGAACCGGGGGGTCATCTGTCTGCTCCGACCCAGTCTTCCCGAGTAAACTGCGCCATGACAAACCCCGCTACGGCCTACAGAGGTGCCTGCTTTGTCTTTTGGTCTGAAGACACCTTCCCCTTGCGGTGGCCTCTGGGCCTTGGCCCACCCCAATTCTTTGTTTTTCCCTAAGATTATCATCATTCTTATCTCTCTGAAGCCTGGGTCACTTGTCTAATTTGTCAGCAGTAAGTGGAGACATTACCTCTTCACACCTGGCTTCTCTGCAGCCGTCGTCCATCTGGTTACCCCCCTCTTCGATGTCGTGGCTGCCCAGCAAGGACATTTCTTCCTCGCTGTCTCTCCTCACGAGCGTGTAGCCACTCTGACGAGAGCCGAAACAGTGCAGTCAGCGCCTTGAACGTGAAGGTTGTCACAGAACCAAAGCTACCCCTGCATTTCTCGTCACGACTCTACTCTTCAGGAATAAAAAAGTTCTTTTAAAAAAAATGAGTCCTTCGTACGCATCGAGGTGACCGTCACTAAAGGGAAACAAGAAGACGACGGCAAGTATCGGGGTGCAGAGACCGGAGCACTGAGCACTGTTGGTGCAAACGAAACGCTGGTGCGGAAGAGTCCGGCAGCTCCCCCCAAAAACTGAACGCAGAATTACTACACAATCCGGCGAGCCCATCCCGGGGACACGCCCGAACGGACGGAAAGGCCTCAAACTGATAGTTACGTGCCCACATTCACGGCAGTGTCATGCACAGTCACCAAAGGCGGAAACAACCCAGTGTCCACGCCGGGGCGAAGCGGTAAGCGAGACGAGGTGCATCTGTGCAACAGAGCATCAGCCTTAAAAAAGGAGGTGCCAACACACGCTGCAGCCCGCATGAACCCGGAGGACGTGACGCCGAGGGAGACGCCAGTCACGGAAGGACACATGGCGTGTGAATCCACTTCCGTGAGGGACCCGGAGCCGTCACATTCATAAGTCCATAGAGACAGAATGGCGGTCACCAGGGGCTGGGACGGGGGGTGGGGAGTGAGTGCTTCCCGGGGACGGTTTTAGCTGGGGAAGGTCAATGCTGTGGAGCTGGACGGAGGTGACAGTTGTGCAACAATGTGAACGCACTTAAAACCACTCAGCTGGGCACTTAAAAATGGTAAAAGTGGGTAATTCATGTTACAGATTTTTACCGCAAGAAAAAAAATTAAAATGACAAACTAGACACACAAATGAACAGTCTAAAAAGAAATTTAACAAAATGGCAACACAGGGTTAGAACAGTGGTAGAACTTAAAGGCACTATTTTCTAGGTTTTCCACATTTTCTATAATTTAGTTCTATAATTTAAACTTACAAACTTTAAAGAAACGAAATCGAGAAGCAAGAATAAGAAAAACGCTCCAACTGTGACAAGCCACAGTGAAGGGTTTAGGTCGAACTCCTAAAGGCTGGTCCGTGACAGCAGGCCCTGCCCCCCCCACCCCTCTCCCCCCACCACCCCGCCCCACCCCGCGAGCCCGGGGCTCCCCACGGTTAGGTCCTAAAGAGAAGGCACCTCGGCTTCGACCGAGACAGGCTCTGAAAGGCGCCTCCTTTACCAAACCTGGCCCGACTGCGAGCAGACCTTGCTCGCCACTCACAGGCGCACCCCGCTCACTCACCCGGCTGACCCCTAAGCAGCTGCGCCCGTTGTGCAGCCACAGCAAAAAGAGGGGCCTCCCCAGGAAGAGCACGGGCACGGACAGCGCGGTGACCGCCAGCAGCAGCCTCTGGACGTGCTCCTGTAGGGGAAGAAGGGGGCAGCCGATGAGGACGGAAAGGCTCGTCACTGTCGTCCGCCCGCTTCATTAAATTAGCGAAAATCAAGTGCAATGTCCCTGTAATTATTAACGAGGAACATAAAGGAAACGCAAACCAAATTTATTTGCCGGTGGACCTTTCCCTTTCTCTTCCTGCACTCGTAGCTGAATTCCAGGACTGACGACTGACACCAGCGAGAGTGGCAAGGTATCGCTTTGCTTAGGTCAGGAAGAAATCTGTCTCGAGAGTCAAACTCTAGCGGATAATTTTCTGAAAAGGCTGTAACTGGGAAAATACAAACACGAGCTATACACTTTTTTATATTCTGGATTCTGTTGTTTTATTTTTAAATTATAAGGACTATTTGAGGAACGCGAGCATGTAGCAAGTGCATTTACCTCTATGTATGAATACTGAAATAGCATTCAGAACACAACTAAAAACATTTTCTTAAAAAGAAAGGAGTTTTGCAGTCACTTAAAAATAAATCAGGGGCAGCAGATCTGTGCCTACACAGCCGCTGCAGTTCGCACGGTCTTAACAGGTCTGGAGGTGGTTACTGACCTGTCCACCGCTCATCCCTCTCAGTGGCCCTCCTCACATTAAACACAGGTCCCCAGAGCCGTGTGCACCACTCACGGCCAGTATCAGATAGTAATATCTGGGTTTTGGGTCTCAGACCACACCACCACCACGATTCACCCCTGAAAGGCTGAGAGGAGTGGGGGCCGCGGGCACAGCCACAGCAGAGGTCACAGGCTGTGCACTCAGGCAGATGAGGCTGACATCTGGGACCCGCTGGCAGCTAAGCAACCTGGCCACCGGAATGACACCACCTCCCTCGGGGGCTGGTGTGACAATTAAGAAAGTGTGATGACGGAAAGCACGTTTCTGGCATGCAGCAGGTGCTTAATAAAGGTGGGTCCCGTCACTGATCTTTCTGGCCACAGCGCCTGTGCCCCTCCACGCTCCCTGTCGTGTTTACTAATCTGTGCCATTCGTCGTTCTACGAAGGTTCAATAAAATAATGATGAAATATAGTTTTTAAAAATCCTGAACAGGAAAAACGTAAAAAAAGAGGAAAATACTCTAAGCTCAAGCAGGATACACACATGCAGCTCACAGACAAAGCCGCAGCGAGGTAAGCTGGGCTCGGAACCTGACTTAAAGCTTCTGGCAGTCGGTGGAAGGCGAGAAACAAACCCAAACGTCCCATCCGCACGGTCAACAAGATTTACAAACAGAAACGCAAATGCAGCTCAGGAGGACAGCCTGTGACAGCGACAGAGGATCCCCCAGGTCCCACAGACGCTGCGGTGTGACCCGCGATGCCTTCCTTCACCGCCAGCCTGCAGGCAGGGCGCTGTGACACTCAGCATGACGACAGCACGTGCTAACACGTACCGAGCGTCTGGTAGGTGCCGGGTACTTTCTAACTCTACGCTACGAATTGGGCCCTACTTTGATTCCCATTTTACCGATGAGGAAACTGAGGCACAGAGAAGTCAAGGAATATGCTCCAAGTTCCGCTTGGAGGAAGTGTCAGAGCTGGGATGGCAGGCAGGGCAGTCAGCCCTCAGAGGCCACACTCTCGGCCACTGGGCCACATGGCAGATGCAGTGGCATCACACAGACGTGCTATTATAGAAGAGCCACCTAGGGAGAGGGCAGGTGTGCTACAGTGCAGGTGTTGGTTCTGTGATGACCTGGAAAGACAGGAGGACTAGGAAGCCCTCAGGAACCTTCCAGGAACACACTGCCTTCCCACCAGTCTTCACAGGCACTGAGTGGCAGCGGGTCTGCGTTACGTCGCCTGACCAGAGTCCCCAGGACAGCAGCCGGAGCAGGACGGCGCCCCCCCGTGATGACAGAGAAACAGGAGGCGCCGGGTGCCCGGAAGGCCAGGAGAAACGCACCTCGGTCGCTCTACTGTCGAAACAGAAGCTCTCGGGAGGACTGCCGGGGACGCCTGGCGGCAGGAACAGAGGCTGCTTACCTGCCCCACGTACAGACCACTCGTTTCACTGGCCGGAAATAAGAACATGTTGATAAACTCGATCAGGATGCTGGGAGCGGCTCTGGAGGTCTTCGCGGAGTACACCAGCCACTTGTAGACGATCATAAATATCAGGTATCCGAACATGCAGAGCATGAACAGGAGTTCTGGGATGGAGACCAAGTAAATGTTGAACTTCTTCCTGAAATGCCTAGAAGAAAAAGTAACCGATCAACCCACAAACAAGGCTGGACTAAGATGCAAAGTGAATTCTTTGTGCAAAGCCTATCGGCGTAACATCGTTCATCTCGCGATTCACACTAGGGATTCGGACACATCTGTGAGAAGTGGGAGGGCCGTAGAAACGGCTTGCATTTCACCGCCAGATCCAGTTCAAGAAAAGAGATACACTTTAATACACTAGCTCTAATAAACAAACAGGAAATTCTCTAATTTATTTTAAAAAAAGAGTATGACAAAAATCACTCTGGCGATGAACACGAATTTCCACGTTGCCCGTCTCCCTCACTTGAATGTGAGTGAGGGCAAAACCTCTTCCCTGTCCTCCTCACTGCCCGAGCCCCAGTGCTGAAAACAGTGCCTGGCACATACTACGTGCTCGATAAATAGTTGCTGAGCGAATGGATCCATGAAACTGCCAAAAGCCTGTGTCGTCAAAGCAGCATCACATCAGAGAACACGCCACCATGTCGGCTGCCTCTCGCCTATACGGTCTACCATCGAGGAGCAAAGTTTAAGAAATATCAAACTTGGCTGAGAAATATTGCTTTAAAAAAAAGCTGTACTTACAAGTGGTTAAATATTCCCAGAACGACTCCAAAAGTCATGTGAATAATTCCTAAAATCACAGACATTTTCATTTTGAAAGAGTTTAGAAAAGTGAGGCGATTGGTGGCCAAGTTCCAAATCTAAAGACAAAACAAAAACAAGAAATCTTTAACTTCTTCAGCTGCCTCTGGAGAAAGTCCCCATCTGACCTCAAGAAGCGGCTGTAAATTTAAAAAGAAAGCAGGGTGCAGATTTCCTTCTCGACGCTTCTACCTGTCAACTACTATTCTTAAACCAGGGCCACGACTGTCACAAAACCACCCCATCTCTAATATAAAGTTCCAAGAATACCAACGAGACAGCATAGTGTTTGGGGATACACACCCAGGAAGGGATACTAAAAAGAAAAGCAAGAGGAATTGTCACACAGCACTCAGGAGAGCGGGAAGTCCCTCTGGGGACAGCTGCAAGGGGAGCTGGCAGGTCCCGGAGCCTCCAACCCTGGGTGGGGACATACGAGAGCGCGTGCGTTATCACTTCATGTACACGTTTCACACACTCTCTTGTAAGCACATTTTATAGTCAAGTTTAGCTGGAGCACAGCAAGGGGCCCATGGGTGCTGGGTGCGGAGGACCAAGCCCAGAGCCGGCCCCACGGGCCCAGGCCGAACTCCGGGGCTGCCCCGACCCCAAGCCCGCTCCAGTCTCCGTTCACTGTTTCTCTTCGTCTTTGAAAAAACAATTCCTACAGTTCCCCTTCAGGGGGATTAAGAAAAAGGAACTGGAGTTACTAGGACAGAAAGACTCTGGAAGTGAGAACAGGATTTTAGAATGAGGAATCTGGGGCTGGGAACTGGGTAAAGAGAGTCCAGTCAACTTACTGATTTAGACACACAGCGGCCACCGCAGGAAAGTGAGTGAAGAGAGGGGCAGGGGGAGAAAGCAAGCAAAAAATGCAGAAAAATGGACACCGGCCCAGGGTAAAACACACAAAAATGTACAGCGTGAAACTCTTATCTTTGAATGTTAAGTTAAAATTAAAAGGCTGAGTGCAGAACTATCTTTCGAGTGAAACGGGGAGAATGGGAACACGCGTTTACTTATGAATCATGAAGGAACCGTAAGAGACACGAGTCACCACACCGGGGCTCCGGGGTCGGGAGAGGCCGGGCGAGTGAACGAGGACAGGGTGCGAGGAGACTGAGGACCCAGAGCTTTCGTGCGGAGACAGTGCACGCACGGACCTGCTTCCGCACGGCACGGACAGATCGCCCATTCGTAGATGACATGCAAGCACGTGACCGTTAAAACCGGGCAGCGCCCCAGAGGAGCCCCAGACGGTGGCAGGGAGAACGCGCACTCACGGGGTCGATGCCGAGAGGGTAAGGGCCTCGGAACACGCCGGGCACGCTCGGGTCCAGCTGCAAGACCCTGCTGTGTCTGACGACGCTGTCACTGCAACAGGGAGCAGAGCGGGAGGGCTCACTGTGAGGGAGAGGGAGGGGTCTTGGAAAAACACTTTTCCTGCCTTAAAACATCGGGAGCGGGACACTTACTTCCAAAGCACCATCTTCTGGTGCTCCGCCGGGGAGTGACTGGAGCTGTACATGGCGGACACGTTCCACCCCGAGCCGAAAAGGTTGACGGACTTTGAGAAGCAGTCGTTGTAGATGAGGCCCGTGTACACCGAGAACAGCCCCATCAGCAGGAGGATGTACCGGCCGTTGAAAAACATCCGCATGATCTGTGGAGAGCGGTGTGGCCAGAACAGGGTTACGGGCTGACGCGGGCACGTTCTCGCCCGCTCCCATCAGGGCCAGTGTGACGGGTGTCCCTGTCACAGAGATGACACACACCCCCACCCACCCCCCACGTCTCAGTCAAGTGGGTTACGGTTATGGCCAAACACTAACGATTGTGAAACGCCTCTTTTTCAGTCAAACGGGAGATAATCACTACTGATGCGGCCCAACCAGTTAAGACGAACTGGACCATTTGTATTTTCACCTCTTGAGACTGACTGAGCCTGGGATGGTTTTCATTCAACACCAACAGGAGGGCAAACAAGAACATCACGAAGCCATGTCCAAAGTCCCCGAACATCACGGCGAACAGGAAGGGGAAGGTGATGATGGTGAAGAGAGCTGCAGCGAAGGCAGAGCGCGCCCGTTAACCCAGACTCCCCACGGCGAGCGGACGGGCTGCGACGCTGCGCCCCGACGAGGCGACGAGGCGACGAGGCAGCCGCAGCGAGCCCGTCTCCCCAGCCTCTCCGCGCCCTCGACCCGCACATTCGGGCTTCCCACCTGGGTTCACTTCCCTGTAGCTGCCGACTCCGTAGGCGTCCACGATGTTCTGGAACCCCTCGGTGAATTTGTTGGTGCGGATGAGAGTCGGGGGCGTCTCTTTCGTTGGGATGATGTTCATAAACGAGGGGATTGTGGCGCCGCTCTCTCTCTTTCATATAAAAGAGGGAGAAAAATGACTGCCCTGGAGCTCTCTCAACAAATACCGGTGGCCTGCCACCGCCCGTGTGTGGCTAGGAGGGGAAGCGCTGGCCACCGCCCAGGAGGGTCAAGTGCAGCAGGAACTGGGGAGGCGTGGGGGGCTGCGGTCCTGCGCAGGGAGGGCGTGGCGAGGCTCGGCGGGAGACATGAACGAGGAGCTAGGAATGGCAGGTGCATGTGGACGCAGGCGGTCCCAGGAGCACCAACATGAAACCGAAATTTAGTATTTTCTCTCTTAAAAGTGTTCAAGAGGAAATAAAGATAAAACTGTTCAAGAGGAAATTAGAGACAGCTCCAATATTACCTAATAAAACCACAAAACCGGTAAGAGTAAACCAAAATTCAACACTTCAGATTACAAATCTTCTAAAATACGTTATATTCAATTGTAATGAAAAAAGAAAATCCTTTGTAAATAAGTAAAATAAAAAAGGTTATTACCAGAACAGTAGATTTTCTAGTCAAATTATATTTCTTAAAACGCACACAAATAAGGGGATTCTGGGAAAGTCCCCAGCGATGGCATAGGTTTGATCTCCCCTGAACCCCCTCAAGGGCAACTAGATAGCAAAACCAAAAGCCACGGGCGACATTTATAACAGAACTACGCCCCCATAGACCACAGAGCAGCAAGGTGTGGGACGAAGCACTGCATGCTACAAGACCTGCACGTAGATAACCGCCTCTGGACCAGACGAAGTGAAGCGAGCACCGGGGCATCTGAGAGATCTGCGGGGAAAGACCCCACG
>NW_011888804.1:72389-74632 GCF_000151845.1 Pteropus vampyrus
TAAGTCACAGACAGATTCTTGTTGTGACATATTTAATGACTGCTGGAGTCTTTCACCCCCATCCTGAGTCCTAATGGCCCTGTGACAACGGAACTGCCACCTCCTGTTTACAGATGAGGAAACCGTGATTTGGTGACTTGCCAGCGGTTGCTCAGAGAGCGAGTGGCAAAGCCCGGCTCTGAATCCCAAAAGGCCCACTCAGAGCCCACACCCCGCCCCTCCCCCAAAAGAGAAACCTGCCGTGGGTTCAACCAAAGATGAACCATCGTGATGACAGACAAGCCCACAGGCAGCTAAAAGCAACGGGAAGACACAAAATATTCGAATTCGTTCGATTCTTTCTCCAATTGATCTTAAGCCTTGATTTCGGAAAAAAAAAAAAAAACACGACAACAACAAACACACCCCAATCTGGGAAAGGTATCGACATGGCCTCTACTTTTAAATTGAGTATCGCACTGGCAACAGATGACAAATTAAATGTTTAAAAACATGACATCACAGCAAAGGTGTTAGATGACAAAACCCAGCAGCCTTCGCACCCACTGTGCTTCTCAGACACAGAGGGACATTTAAGGAAAACTAGAGGTTACCAAACACAAAAAAAATCAACGAAATGAAGTTTTTCTTACCAATCACAAATCTTCTTAACCTTGTGGCCGATCTGCTCTCCCCAAAAGGATATTAAAAACACATACCACTTTATGACTTCTCCCTACAAAGAGTAAGTAAGGATAATGGTGACTTCTGTGTCCAGAGCTCTGAAGCCTGGCAGCTCAAACTCTGTCACACTTTGTCCCTTCACTCATCCAACAGATACGGCCAACCTCGTTATCTGTGGATTCACAACTGCAAATTCACTGCAAAAGTCATTCCTAACCCGAAATCAACACTCGCGTTTTTCAGTCGTTTGCAGACATTTGGAGTGTCAAGAATTCTGAGTCACCAGCGTGCAGTGTTCCAGCCGAGGTGGAACAAGGTGACACTCTGCAGTCTTGTTTCAGCTCACACTGTAAACAAGAGCCTTTTTTGTGGTCTAAGGCCACTTTCCTCTCATTTCTGTGCTTTTGGTTGGTGATTCTGCTGTTTAAAATGGCCCAGGTGTGCTGCTGACGCGCTGCCCGGTGTCCCTGAGCGCGGGAAGGCTGTGACGTGCCTTACGGAGCTGATTCATGTGCCGCATAACCTTTGCTCAGGGCCTGAGGGACAGTGCTGCTGACGGTGAGCTCAATGTCATGAATCAACGATACGTGTTAAATCAGGTGTCCTTCAACGGAAACACATAAAACAGGTGACATAGTGACCGGCTGACAAATGTGAGCAGAGGCCCGCAGGAAGCTCGTCCTGGTCTCCCCCAGAGCAGTGACTCGGTGCTCACGGAGACTTTACAGAACAGGTCGACCACGAATGATGAGAATGGGCGCTTTTACAAATATTCTACCAGTAAAATGGACAGGTGTTTGGCCTGTCAGGCACTGCTCTGGGTGCTGGGAATACAGCAGCAAACAAAACAGATACAAATCCCTGACAGGGGGTGGGGCGGGGGCTCGGGCGGGGACCCCTGCAAAACAGACGTGCTTCGGGCATGGGGCCGTCTCTAGGAACCGGCGCTGCCAATGGGGGCGACCCATGGCCGGACTCTCCTGCTGCCTAAAAGACGGGGCCCACAGGGCTGCTGAAGGACTAGACGCGAAGTGTGAGGACACAGGGGCAAGTCAAGGGTGACCCCCGAGTCGTAGTTGCCTGGAGGGTGGGCCGGGGGGAGGGGCAGGATCTCGGTGTCAGGCACAGGGTAGAGTCGTCTTCCAGACGTTGGAATGATGACACGGAGTAGCCCGCTACATGTCGTTTGGCTGTGCTGGGAGAGGCCCCAGCCACTTACATTCATTTAGGGATAGCAGTTAAAGCCACAAAAGTGCATGGGACCCCTAGGGGCTTAGAGGAAGGGGCAGGCCAAGATCGCACTTCTGTGAAGTAACTGCCAGAGACGCACGAGCTGCGCCTGATCTTGGGAAAACGCCAGACAGAGCCGACCCGAGGGGCATTCCACCAAAGGAATTGGTGTGTAACAGTTTTAAGTGTCAAGGTCATGAAAGTCAACAAAAGACTGAGAGATTGTCCCTGAATGAAGCAGACCAAACACATGTGCCGACTAAATCCAAAGTGTGATTCTAAACTAGATCCTCTGCCATAAAAGACAGTACTGGGACCTGAGCTCAGAGGGCAGTGACGTAGGGCGGTGA
>NW_011888804.1:74682-77907 GCF_000151845.1 Pteropus vampyrus
GAGAATGGGCGCTTTTACAAATATTCTACCAGTAAAATGGACAGGTGTTTGGCCTGTCAGGCACTGCTCTGGGTGCTGGGAATACAGCAGCAAACAAAACAGATACAAATCCCTGACAGGGGGTGGGGCAGGGGCTCGGGCGGGGACCCCTGCAAAACAGACGTGCTTCGGGCATGGGGCCGTCTCTAGGAACCGGCGCTGCCAATGGGGGCGACCCATGGCCGGACTCTCCTGCTGCCTAAAAGACGGGGCCCACAGGGCTGCTGAAGGACTAGACGCGAAGTGTGAGGACACAGGGGCAAGTCAAGGGTGACCCCCGAGTCGTAGTTGCCTGGAGGGTGGGCCGGGGGGAGGGGCAGGATCTCGGTGTCAGGCACAGGGTAGAGTCGTCTTCCAGACGTTGGAATGATGACACGGAGTAGCCCGCTACATGTCGTTTGGCTGTGCTGGGAGAGGCCCCAGCCACTTACATTCATTTAGGGATAGCAGTTAAAGCCACAAAAGTGCATGGGACCCCTAGGGGCTTAGAGGAAGGGGCAGGCCAAGATCGCACTTCTGTGAAGTAACTGCCAGAGACGCACGAGCTGCGCCTGATCTTGGGAAAACGCCAGACAGAGCCGACCCGAGGGGCATTCCACCAAAGGAATTGGTGTGTAACAGTTTTAAGTGTCAAGGTCATGAAAGTCAACAAAAGACTGAGAGATTGTCCCTGAATGAAGCAGACCAAACACATGTGCCGACTAAATCCAAAGTGTGATTCTAAACTAGATCCTCTGCCATAAAAGACAGTACTGGGACCTGAGCTCAGAGGGCAGTGACGTAGGGCGGTGACATGTGGCGGTGACGTGGGGCGGTGCAGAAGAAAGCCCCTGATTTTAGGAACTACCCAAACATGCTGGAGGCCAACAAGGCAGGTGGCCCTCACTCTCAGGTGGGTCGCTCTGCACTGTGCCTCCAACTCGCTGTAAGTCTGTCACTGACAAGAGGTGACCAACCGTGACGTGCACTCACTGTTTCGGGGTCTTCGAGGGGCTCATCCAGCTCTGCGTAGGTCACGATGGTGTACCCTTTGCAGACTCGCCACAGCATTCTTTCGAATGCTTCAACTTTTCCTTGGTTAATTAGGCCAGATACAAATCTACAGGACGACAAAGGCAAGCTGTAGTCGATGGAAGCAAAGAATTCCTATCAAATTGCACTAAAAAGATGATGAAGACTCATTTCTGCCAAAATGATGAAGAGATACAGAAAGCACTCCAACTGCCGGATGCCTAAAATGCAGGATAAACTGTTTTTGAAACATCCTTTTCAACATATAGCTGAGTCTAGAATTAGAGATATTCTTGGAATTGAAAAGACACTGGTAGCTACCCCACCGACCAGGATCTGAAGGCCGGCGGGGGGACAGGAGATGGGCACTGGGCATGGAAGGTGAGGGGGTGACACTGAATCCCCCCAGTACCCAATAAAGCCAGGGTCCGCCCAAAGGGCCACACCCTTGGGTGGACAAGGAAAAATGCCACCTTGCAAAGGAGCCTGCAAGTAAACTCATTTATTTTCGTTGGGGGTCCGGATAGAAGCAGAAAGGTCTTGAGAATTATAGCCACAGATCAGAACTCATTCAGACTTGTGGCTCAGATTCACATTACTTGCATAGTGAAGAGGGGGAAAAAAAAACGGGGAAAAAAACTCAAACCAAGAAATTAACGTAAAATGATTCCAGGTTGATAGCGGGCTCCCAGGCACCTGACAAATGCAAAAATCAATTCTCTCTGGAGGAATACAACATCCTCAAACTAAACACTGAACTCCTACAGATAAGGAGGAGAAGAACATAAATTCATAATAAAAAGAAATCACAAGTCACACGAGGAAACACTAAAAACTAAAGTTACCATTAGCTTGTGTAAATGGAAAGAATTAACAGGAGAAAAAGATCCTTAAAGTACAATTAATATTTTAACCAACTCAGTTCAGTCCCTGTGTTTCCAGCAAACAAAATGGACCTGATGCTCACTGATCGACCGTTTCAGGTTTCCTGGAGTAAACGACACTGCATTAACCTTCCTTCTTTCCAACTCATGATGCCACAAAAAGAAATAGCCGTCCTATTTAGCTAAAAAGTCAACACAGCTCAGTAATTCAACTCAGCGAATACAGGAGCGTACAGTGTTTTCTTAAACAAATATTCACTTCCTTTCATTCACTCACAGGCGCACAAATGGTGCCCATTCACCCATGGTACAGTCAGTCTTCCTCTGACGAGACACCCCCGTTACTGTCTTGTCACCTACCCCAGCTTCGCTCCCAGCCGCTGCATACAGCTGTAGTCCAACAAAGAATCAGTGTCTAAGGAAGGGAATTCTTCGTAAGTGGGTTCAAACTACAAAGAGATATGAAAAGTGACACTTTACTTCTCACGTCACGTTTCCAGACAAGGTTAGGGCATCCTAAGTGACTGCTCAGATGTGTGTGCCAAGGCCCCAAGGTAACTCAGACATGTAACTCGGCTCTGATTCATAAAAAAGGTAACTTCCGCATGCTTACGTGTAAGCTGCTTGAAGACATTTACATGTAAGTATGGCTAAAACTTATGTCATCGCCTTAATCCAAGATAAAGTAATCGTTTGAAGTGACACTGAGTTCAGAAGGAATGTCCTTCTCTCTGGTACTCGGCTGAGGACAGAGTACTACGAGTAGACTGTTGTTTACTGACTGAGAGGGTATTTTTAACCTCCTTTACTCTTAACATTTAGAGGAAAAAAAAAAAACCCTAAATTTTAGAGTTCAACTTCCTCTGTTCAATTTTTTCTCATGATCATAAAAATTTTTTTAACTGCAAATTATAGCACGGTACAAACAGGAGATACTGTTCTTGCTGAAACCAACCAACACACAAAAAAAAAGGCTTAAAGCTTTTCAGAATGTCATAGAATCCAACGGAAAAATAAAGCTAAGATGGAAACGCAGCCCTTGGAAACAGCAGCACATCGCTAGGAATTGATCACGGAACCTGGGACCGTACGGGAACCAGACTTAGAGAAGAAACGCACTTCCTCGCATGCGTCGTCAGTACCTCCACGGTCCTTCTGACGAACTTCTTTGTCACTCTCAGCATGTGCGTATACTCGATCAGTTCAAGCAAGTTTTTCCTCAGCTTCTCCTTGTTCTTAGTGACTTCTCTCAGCTCAACCTCGAGCTTCTGCAGCTGCTCCTGAAAGAACA
>NW_011888804.1:77957-84005 GCF_000151845.1 Pteropus vampyrus
AGCCGTCCTATTTAGCTAAAAAGTCAACACAGCTCAGTAATTCAACTCAGCGAATACAGGAGCGTACAGTGTTTTCTTAAACAAATATTCACTTCCTTTCATTCACTCACAGGCGCACAAATGGTGCCCATTCACCCATGGTACAGTCAGTCTTCCTCTGACGAGACACCCCCGTTACTGTCTTGTCACCTACCCCAGCTTCGCTCCCAGCCGCTGCATACAGCTGTAGTCCAACAAAGAATCAGTGTCTAAGGAAGGGAATTCTTCGTAAGTGGGTTCAAACTACAAAGAGATATGAAAAGTGACACTTTACTTCTCACGTCACGTTTCCAGACAAGGTTAGGGCATCCTAAGTGACTGCTCAGATGTGTGTGCCAAGGCCCCAAGGTAACTCAGACATGTAACTCGGCTCTGATTCATAAAAAAGGTAACTTCCGCATGCTTACGTGTAAGCTGCTTGAAGACATTTACATGTAAGTATGGCTAAAACTTATGTCATCGCCTTAATCCAAGATAAAGTAATCGTTTGAAGTGACACTGAGTTCAGAAGGAATGTCCTTCTCTCTGGTACTCGGCTGAGGACAGAGTATTACGAGTAGACTGTTCTTTACTGACTGAGAGGGTATTTTTAACCTCCTTTACTCTTAACATTTAGAGGAAAAAAAAAAAACCCTAAATTTTAGAGTTCAACTTCCTCTGTTCAATTTTTTCTCATGATCATAAAAATTTTTTTAACTGCAAATTATAGCACGGTACAAACAGGAGATACTGTTCTTGCTGAAACCAACCAACACACAAAAAAAAAGGCTTAAAGCTTTTCAGAATGTCATAGAATCCAACGGAAAAATAAAGCTAAGATGGAAACGCAGCCCTTGGAAACAGCAGCGCATCGCTAGGAATTGATCACGGAACCTGGGACCGTACGGGAACCAGACTTAGAGAAGAAACGCACTTCCTCGCATGCGTCGTCAGTACCTCCACGGTCCTTCTGACGAACTTCTTTGTCACTCTCAGCATGTGCGTATACTCGATCAGTTCAAGCAAGTTTTTCCTCAGCTTCTCCTTGTTCTTAGTGACTTCTCTCAGCTCAACCTCGAGCTTCTGCAGCTGCTCCTGAAAGAACACAGCAGTCACTTAGGACTCCGGGTTAGTTCCGACGGCAGTTCGGACAATATTTTTTTTACGGGACACCAAAACCAGCGGAGGTCTTAAAAAGCCAGAATTCGTGACAGTTTGACAGAGGTATGAAAACACGCAAAGATTTTAAAAGTCCATCATTCATTGTTCCCTATTAACTCAGCTACTTCCTACGGAGCTCAGGCCACAGATGACAGAAAGGGTCCGGCGTGCCATGGTGACTCTAAGCACGCTGAGGAGGCACCTGGCCCTAACCTCGGTTCCTACGTCACCTTCGGCTTCTTGTCAGCTGCTTACCTGTCATCACACATCCGTCTTCCTCCCTCAAGTCTACGCTTCCTTTTATTTGCAACACAGAAAAATTATTTAGCTAATCTTTTCTAAACACAAGTTTTCCTTGAATGTCCGGCTTAAGAGTTTGTACTCAGTTGTATTTACACAATTAACTGAGCACAAAATTTCTTGAGAAGAAACCTTAATCATCAATTATATATGAAGCACCCTTAACACTATTTAAGAATTAAAACCACAGAAGCAGAAATCTGAAGAAATGACTGGCGCAATGAAAACTTGTATTCAAACAGATCCTTTGACATATACATTCATTACTGTGCTCTGCCTTATCAAAACTGCAAACAGTCAGTAAGCACCACATTTCCAACTCCATCCTAAGTACCAGCAAGCAAGCCAAACCAGATGACTGCTTCCTACTCCTCTGACCGTACGATTCTCGCTGGAGTCCACTCATGTGCCTAGTGTTAAGTGACTTCCTCCCAGGTAAACAAAGAGGGCGCCAGCGGTGGAGTGGTCCCAGGCACATGGTCACAGCTGTTTTCGAGGAGCTGTAAGGAGCTCTCGTCTATTTCCCAGTGTGATAAACATCAGATAAGGTTAGACAGAAACCTCAGTGGATAATTCGTGGTGGAGCGTGGGGGTGGCTGCGAGAACAAGACAAGCCAGTGTACACACAGGGGGGACGCTGTATCCCCAACACCTGAGACACACTGAACCCGGGGAGAAGGAATTCTGTCCCCTGAAACCACTTTCATGGGAGCTTCTGAAAAACGAGGGGGAAGGGTCGGTGAATGGCACGAGCGTGAGGGCGCAGGGCTGCAGCCCTGACGGCCGGCAGCAGGGGAGGCAGGCTGAGGCCTGGCTCGGCCCGGAACCACCTTTCGGAAACATTCCATAACTGAGGACTGGGGCCCGCGAGCTCATTCTCGTTCGCCTCTGTTAGACACCGCCCGGAAAGGGGGAAACACATCTTACATTTTAAAAGAAAACCGAATGACAGGTAAAATGTCTCAGCGATAACCTATGGCTAAGGGTAAACCACAACATGGCTCTTTAATTTTCACTCCACGGTTTTAGGAAGAAAGGCAGAAAAGCGCTAGACGACATCAAGAAAGTAAAGAAGCAGTGTCTGAGACCGGCAGCCCGGAGCAGCTTCTTCAGACACGTTACCTGCATTTCCAGCACCTGTTTAAGCGGCGGCGCAGGGGGACTGGCCTCTCCCTCAGGAAGGGGAATATCTGCTTTATTAATTTCTTGCACCAAATACGCTACGGAAACAAAAGTTAAACACATCAGACGCGAAAACTTACTATGAGACATTTCAGGCAGAACATGTCACATCCCAACCCTCCCTAGGTCATCTGAAAATCTGTCTAAACCCAAGAAAATCTCGCTTGTTCCAACGACATACAGGTCGCCCGCTGTAAAGCAGCACGCGGCATCAAAGTAAACAATAACCTGGATAAACACATTTCTTCATTTCTAAAATTCCAGTTAAAGAACTGTGCAGTCACAGCTGTCTCTGCACCTGCAGATGAAGCAGAGGGCTAAGGGCGCACCTGGAAGTGCAGGAATACCCCCAAAACAGACCTGTCTTCATCCCCACCAGACAGCACAAGGGACTGCCCTGCAGACCCCATAGGAGGAAATAAGTATCCGTATCAAGAAAGCCACAATCTTTCAGCCCAAGGAGCCCCCAGCCACCCAGGGCAGGAAGCCAGGCTCTCCTGAGCGCCCCCTGCTGGCCATGACATCTGACCCCACAACCTGCACTGCTTCCTGACGGGGTGAAAACTAGATTCCCCAAACTGACAGTGAACCAAACTAACAGTGAAGCCAAAATGGATTTCTTTAGTTTATATTTTCAATTCCATGAAGTGTCCTTTTCCTTAGGATAAAAGTCATAATACCTGGTCAAGTCCTTACTAGATATAATATTTTGGAGAAATGTTACTATTTGTTTTATTAAAAAGAAAGAAAGAAAAAAGGGAGACAGCAAAGGACTCACTGGGCGCTTTAACTGTTTTCTGGAGATGGGCGCAAATCGTTTGAACTTATTTACACCGAAATTTACTGGAGAGTTCTTTTTTTTTTAAACCTGCCTCTTTTTGAAACAGTTTATGCTACAGGAGTCCTAGACAAGTCTAATGTGTTATCGCTCTCACCCTGTCTTTAAAAACCTCATTCCAAACGTACGACCTGTCCGATGACTCACATGTATTCCAAAAACAGGGATATGACGTCACTCAACCGTACACAACGCACACATACAACCAGGACCGCGAACAAGACGAAAAGGAATCGATTTCAGGTGACTAAAAGTTTTTTTTCTATCTTAAAAATCTCCAATTAAAAAATATAAAATCCACAATAATTATTAGCTATTAGAAATTATTCTAAAAGTCACGTTCTCCCCACCAAGTCTCTCATTTGCATGTTTTTCTGTCCATCCTTCTAAAAACAAATTTTGTGCTTTAGTCAATTGTCTGAGATCATTTTAACCTCTATTGCAGTCAAAACTTCAAGGCTTGAATTAATAATGCCTAAATTGGGCTGAGATGTTAAAGATTTTACAAATAAATGAAGCCGCCTTGAGCTCCTGGTTAACAGCCAGAGAACACTGATGTAACACCTTTGCAAAGGGAAACGCTGAAAATAAGGAAATTATCGACCAACCAATCTGCCACTTCCTACGGCCTTCGTTCACTGGTATAATTTTAAGTCATATGTTTCTAAGTTATACTATACTACAAGGGATTGGTTAAATAAATTATGGCACGTTAATACAATGAAATGTTATGCAGCCATTAAAAATAATGCTGGGTATATCTACGGCCATGCCAACCTGAGCAAACCCGATCCCGTCTGATCTCGGAACTAAGCAGGGTCGGGCCTGGTTAGTACGTGGATGGGAGACCACCTAGGAATATCAGGTGCTGTAGGTATAAAAAAATTTAAAAACTAAGGGATTGTAAGATGACAAGGTCGTTGCAATCTGTGAGGCCAACCAAGGGTTGCCTCACCAAATAAATAAACAAACAAATAAATAAATAAATAAAAATAATGCTCGGTCAATCTGTTTACTAACATGAAAAGATGTTACAATGAGTACCTACTATTAAGTGACAAAACAAAGCTGATAACAAAACAACCTGACCATTATATATGTAAATCCTTACTTTTATAGATGAATAATAAAAAGTATGGAAAAATAATATGAACCTAAGTAACAGTGCTTACCTCTGAATACTGAGAATACAGGCGATTTCTTTTCCCTTTCTATCGATCTATATTTTCTAAAAATAATTATTTCGGTTATTAAAACAAACTCACCCAATATTCGCTCTAGCTCTTCACACCTCTTCACCTCACCGACAAATTTTCTTTGGAAAGAACTTACATTCTGGTTGAGCTGAGAAAAGAATGAAAAAGTGGCTTTGAACGTTCTAAAATTTAAAAATAGGCTTGATTTTATAAATAAAATATTATTGGCAAGGGTTTGTGGAAAAGCACACCCTCGCGCACTACTAAATGAGAGTATAAACACGCAACTTTTCTCGAAAGCAATTTGGCGACTGTTATCGAAAATGCCTGAAAAATCTCTTTTGGCCCAGAAATAGCTCATAAGGAAATTTAACCTAAGAAAAAAGCTATGGATATGGACAAAAATTTATCTAGACGAACATCAAACTCAGGGATAGAGAAAAAGAGATTAACAACAGAAAATCAGATAAGGGACTTAAAGTCTATACCCACACCGTGGATTAACACCCAGCAACAAGCAGGAACAAGCTACCGGCGCACTCGACGTCATGGAGCACTTCCTCAGAAGCGTGACACGAGAGACGGAAGACATGCGAAAGGGTACAAACTGTGTGACTCCATCTCTACGAAGTGCCCAGAAAGAGCAAACCTCACGGCAGAAAGTGGATGAGTGACAGGCTGGGGGTAGGAGCGGGAATCAACTGCAAATGAAAATGGGGATCTTACCGGGGTGATGTGATGCATAACACTTGAAATGGGTGAATTTTATGATACGCAGTAATAAAGCTCTATAAAAATGATGGTTCAGCCACATAACTTACTATGCACTTATTAAAAAATTATGTTTTAAGTGATCGAGGTATTGGATTTAGTAAGGAATTATTATTAAAAATTTTAGGTATGATAATGGTATTGTCGTTACGGTTTTTTAAGTGTTCTTACCTTTTAGAGACACTTACTGAAATATTTATAAATGAAATTAGATAGCTGGGATTTGCTTCAAAATGATCTTGTCTTGGGGGGCGAGGGGAGGTAGGATGGAGTGAGTGACCAGAATTTATATTATGGGCCCATGAGCTTTCACTGTTCCCATCTCTTCCCTCTACTTAAGATAAAGCTTGATGCAATAAAAAAATACTGTAAAAGAATATTTAATAAAATCAATCAATTATTCATGATTTATCTATAAAAAAGGTTACCCATATTTTTTGGTGTAGTTCCAATTATATAAAAACACACATATATATTACATTTAAAAATATTATTAGAAAAGTGATGTTTGACCAATACTAACCAAAAAGTTAAAGTGTTTATTTCTAGGTATTGGGATCATGGAAGTTATTCTTATATTTT
>NW_011888804.1:84055-86731 GCF_000151845.1 Pteropus vampyrus
GTTACGGTTTTTTAAGTGTTCTTACCTTTTAGAGACACTTACTGAAATATTTATAAATGAAATTAGATAGCTGGGATTTGCTTCAAAATGATCTTGTCTTGGGGGGCGAGGGGAGGTAGGATGGAGTGAGTGACCAGAATTTATATTATGGGCCCATGAGCTTTCACTGTTCCCATCTCTTCCCTCTACTTAACTTAAGATAAAGCTTGATGCAATAAAAAAATACTGTAAAAGAATATTTAATAAAATCAATCAATTATTCATGATTTATCTATAAAAAAGGTTACCCATATTTTTTGGTGTAGTTCCAATTATATAAAAACACACATATATATTACATTTAAAAATATTATTAGAAAAGTGATGTTTGACCAATACTAACCAAAAAGTTAAAGTGTTTATTTCTAGGTATTGGGATCATGGAAGTTATTCTTATATTTTTCCAATTTTCCTACAATGAACATATATTACTTTCATAATTTTAAAAAACTACGGTAATCATTCATGTTGCAAGGCAGTCAGGGCAACAATTCCATCTTTACTCCATGCAGCATTTGTACTAGGCACTCTCCAAAAACGTAATAAACAACGGCTCACACGAAACTGCTCAACCTGACAGTGTCTGCCCCAAAAAGGTTCGGTTCTTGTTGTTTTCTGAATTTTTTTTAAAGAATTACCCAGAAGAAAGAAAGAATTCAAATTTCACTTGTCACATTCACATTCATTTCTGGAAGTCACCCTAATCTAAGGTAACCCCTTTCAAGTTCCTAGTGATCCAAACGCAATCTATTTCTATGGAACTAAGCATGTGAAAAAAGACACCACAAATCAAAAGCTGTCTACAAATGACACTATCCTGAGTTTCAACCTTTTTCCTTCAATATCGAATTGGAAATTATGGTTCTACAAAAAGAATCCTTAGGAAGAGGCGAACTCCTGTGGCAATGACAAAAATATGATCGGGTTGACATCCGCCACCATCACCATCTCACGTGTACTGTTTTTCCTGTTACGTGGTTTCTTTTACAAAGTTTTGTTTCTCTTTTCATTTCAGGGAGAGAAAGTCACCCTAATTTCAGACCAATGATTCGAAGTACGTTTTAATGTAGGTTCATTTTCAGATTACATTTAACCTAGAAAAATCAGCAGAGGAGAGATATCTGGTACTGTCTTTACTAATATCCACACCAGGAACCTTCCCACTGCAGCAGCTAAAGGACTAAAGGTGACAACTGTTCAGAGACAGCAGACTGTTAGAAAGTGAGCTGATCTTTCCCTTCGCCGAGTCCTACTGGTTAGTTGAATAACCTTATTTTTGAGTCTTCTCATTGGCTGTCACTACAGAAACCCTCGGCCTGCCTCCTTTCCCTCAGAAGGATTACTAAAAGGAAAGACAGATTATTCATTCAGCCAGTACAAGTCAGAGAAGACTAAGGTCGGCAATCCCATCTGGTGAACCAGTAACAAACTCCAGAAAAGATAGGAAAATGTCAGGTGTGACGGAGCTTTCTGCACTAACACCCATGCTGCTTGATTGACAACCCAAGGCAAGGAGACACAAAGACACAGACAGATACAGACAACACACACACTCATCTGAGCTCTGAAAACCTCGTACCACACAGAGCTCCTTCTAGCATTTTCATTTTCCTTCTAGACAAAGATAAACCACATTTTTTCTTTCACTGATTTTCAGTTAAAAAGGATCCCAAGTATATTCTACTAGTTAATGTGTAATGGCACTCAACTTGGTGAAACTGTAATCTTTGTGGTGATTAGGGCTTTTGTTCAAAACCTGCGAGATTTAAGCTTGATAAGTCTCTTGGCCCGAGTACTAACAGGATGGAACAAATCTACCTGCTACAAAGAAGGGAGCCTGCTTCTCTTGCCACAGTTTCCTGAATCTTTCCGGTGCTGCTGACAGCTCAGCTCAGAGCCTGCCAGGTAAATGGGTACCAGGTGATGAAGCCAGAGGGGCTCCAGAAACCAAGAGGGACCTGGGCCTTCCCTGCAGCCTCACCTGTCACTCAGGGTTTTCTCCTGACTTTGCAATTGCCTTCTGTGGCCAACCCAAGGATTGCTGACATCAGCCCTTGGCTAGGGGTGTTCTCTTCTGAAATTAAAGACCCTTCAGAAAGACAAAGGGAAAGAAC
Source organism: Pteropus vampyrus (assembly GCF_000151845.1). Taxonomy (NCBI): domain Eukaryota; kingdom Metazoa; phylum Chordata; class Mammalia; order Chiroptera; family Pteropodidae; genus Pteropus; species Pteropus vampyrus. The sequence goes on from NW_011888804.1 coordinate 86,209, forward strand.
CATAGGATGAAAGCTGTGGCCCAGGAAATAAAATGTTCACCCCAAGTGACTTCCAGTTCAATCAGTATTAGGTCCTGCTAAATAATCTCCCTTCCACACCCTGTTCTCTTCCTCTGCGACCCTTATCACACTTCATAATCCGAGTGTTTATCTGTGTCCTCCCAGGCTGGGAGCAACAAGAACACAGGGCCCTTGTCTGCCTCGCTCTACCACGAAGTCCCCGGCCACAAAACAGCGTCTGGAACAGAGCGAGCGCTCAAATGAAAGCTTGTGCGTTCATTCAACAAATGCCTATTAATGCCCCCAAACGCCAGGGGCTGTGCCAAGTCTTGGGGAAGGGGAGTCCACAAGTCGGGCAAGGCCATCACCCTCAGGGGTCAACAGACCGTGGTGGAGACAAACAGTAAGCAAGTACACAGATACATAAATAAGTGTTCACGGTTACTGTCAGGGAGAGGGCTCCCATTCGGCAAATACTGACTCTGCTGTACCCCTCACCGGATGCAATGCACCGCAGCATCCG
>NW_011888804.1:87839-104170 GCF_000151845.1 Pteropus vampyrus
CCCGCCCCCCGCCGCAGCCGGTTCCGGCCTCGGCCCCCGCGGCCAACCAATGGCTCCCCGAGTGGCGGTGGTCGCGGCCAGGTCAACCGGCTCCAACCCCGCGATGCAGGCGAGAACAGTCGCTCGCCCTCCCAGTTAGGGCCACGAAGTTCGCCGGACGAGACTACGTGCTTTTGGGATTTTCACTAAAGTAACAGGTCGTTGTGCCGCCTTCAAGATCAATTTTAGGGCGTTTCTGTCAACCCCGATCTCCTGCTCAGTTGCAGCCGATCCCCTTCCCATCCGCGGCTTCGGACAGCCACTCAGCGAATGTCTGTAGAAGTCCCTGTTCAGGACGTTTCCTTCGAGCGGAGCACACCGGTGACGCGTGGTGTCCACGGCCGGCTCCTGCCGCTTGCTCTCCTCTCGGGTCCTGCTCGGTGATTTCTAACACAAGATGAAAACCTACTTTAAATCCGCGAGCTTCTCCCACTGCGTTGCGAATAAAAGCCAAACTTCTGACCTTGGCCAGCACGAGCCCACGGCGTGTGGCCTCTGCTCTCATCTCCCACCGCCTGGCCGGGACCCCCTTTGCACCTGCCTTCTTTCCAGGGCGGTGTACTGGAACTTGCCGACCCCTCTCTCTCTCCCAGACCTTCTCAAAGCTGGTTCTCTCAGGTCTCGATTCAAATGTCCCCTCCTCTGAGGAGCTGTCCCTGACCTGTAGGGAAAGTAGCCCTCCCACGGTACCCACCACATCCCTGTTTCATTTTCTTCATACCGCAAACCTGTTTGAAATTATCTTGTCTGTGTTTATTGTCAGTTTCCTCCACCGAAAAGGGACGCTGCCTTGCTACCCCCAGGGCTCAGTGCTAGTAGCCACTCAATAAATGTTTGTTTCTCAAATGCAAATATGAATGTATAAACTTAGAAAACTTAAAACCATATAGTATGCCCCCCGAGTCCCATTCCACTGCCAAAGAGAGGTTTTCCCTTCTTAAGTACAAAAGTCATTCTGACAAGCCCACAAGATCATAATAAATCACCTGTCATTTAGAAAGTTTTAATTAATTTTCCAGAGCTAGTTACACTAACTTAGACTTTCCGAATCTCTGCAATTAATTAATCACTGGGTATTTCTTTTTCTTTGATAAAAGACAATTTGTACTCCTTCTAAAATCACTTTTCAAAATTAAGTCTATCAACAATGTACGAAGTCCATCTGAAACAATAACTAAATTTATCTGGCCCACGAAGAAAACTCAGATTTGCTCTGTGGTCACTCCCGGGCTGCATCATGCTGACTGTCCCCTTATAAGGGGCCACAAGAGAAATTTCAACACTCAACTAGGAAAAACTGTCCTTCATTGAAAACCAGCTTATTTTATGAACTGTATGATTCCTGTAGCTAATCACATTTGGTTTTTTGTAAACTGAAGACTAAATTAGGGGTGAATGCAAGGCGTTATGCATAAATTTTCATGGGCTTTCATTCACTCCTTTAACTTTCCTCTCTATAATATTTCCCCACCCCCCCAACCCAACCCCCCGAACCTCCCCCAACAATTCAATTTGGGCCCCTGGACTACATATATTTTTAAGGCTTTATGAATTTTTAATCCTTTCTTTGGAATAGGGGAAATTAATCCATCAATTCAACAGAAATATATAAAAAAATTGAAAAGATTGACACTCGAAAGTACAAATCACAAATCTGGACCAAACCTCCTAAGAATTTAGTAATCTGTGATAAAGCTTCTAATAACATTTATTCGCACACCTGACCCTCTCGTGCATTCTGCTCATTTGCATCCGGCAGTAAGAATGACCATTCTGCATTGCTTTGCATCAATGCAGAATGGTCATTCTTACTGCCGGATGCAAATGGATACATCTGGATAGCTACATATGTGAATTAAATTCACAGAGCACTTGATAAAAATTTCCTACAAAAATAAAGCTTTATTAAAATTTTAGAGAGTCATGCAGGAATACAATAAATCACAGAAGTAAAAATCCATGGTCTGTAAGAAGTCAGACGGTAGCTGAACTCCAAGCTTTGCAAACTCTGCCCCAGGGGTGACTGAGGAATACAGCTAATATGGGGAAGGACAGCAGCAGTAAGCCCTTGGCAGCACACTGAGAGTAAGGCTCCCCTGCAACACAATGAATCACGTCTTATTTCTCGACTTCCTCAGTAATTATTTATGCATAAATAAGCCAAAACATTAATAATGATCATTTTTAAGCGGGAACAAAATCAGTAAATTTTTTCTTTTAAAAACTCCTCTATCCATAACATGATGACAATCACTGGAGAAACCGGCTTCACCATACCGTGATAATACTGAGTCAACGGGTACAGAAGCTGTGGCCAACACACTTCGTTTCTGTTGCAGTCATACTCTGTGAAGTTGATCTGGAATCTATAAAACATTTTGGAAGATTATAAGAGCTACAACAAAGCATGCTTTTGATGAGAAGCATAAAAAGTTGATTAAAGAAAGAAACTTCTTATTTTCGAATGTATATATCTATATATATCTATATATCTATATATATCTATATATATATCTATATCTATATAGATATAGATATCCTACAGTTACAGTTAAACCCAGCTACAGTTAACAGCATTTTGCCAATCTTGTTTCATCTCCTATATATATCTAATAGATACATATATATAGATATATATATATATATGTTTTTCCTGCTTCTTAATAGTGTCAACTAGGTCAGCAACTGGATTACCTTGTCAGTGGACGGGGTAACTGTGCAGGTATTTTAATAAACTGGACGGACACACTGAGAGGGAAAAGGTCGGCCTTATCATCACAAGTAAGTCCACACTGGAACTGCCAGCTCACTGAGGAGAACCTGGGAGGAAGAGAGTGTGCAGGCAACGTACCCAGAATGCGTTACTGGTCTGCTAAGAGCGGCGAGCACCTGACATAGCAATGACATAAACCGCGATTCCCTTAAAGGAGTCTCAAATCTGCTAGTGCTTTACGCCCTCTTTCATTAAAAATCTTCAGATATACACAGAGGGAGATTGCTATAAGGACCCCCCTCATGGACTTGTCACCCAGCTACAGTTAACAGCATTTTGCCAATCTTGTTTCATCTCCTACCCGGTCCTCTCGTTTTCACACTGGTGCTTTTAAAGTTAATTTGTTTTGTGACTTGTCTCAAAATGATAATAAAAAATAACAATAACAGCTGACCATTTTAAAGAATTTTCTGTGTTCTAGGCACAGTGCTAAGGTACTTTGTATGTACACACCACATAATTCTCAAAACAGTGCTACAAGGTGTGTTTAGAGGTTAACATCTGTTATTTCTGCCTACCCAACATCCTTTCGTCTTTCCTCTGGTAATTGCACCCCAGTTTTCCCTTGGGGAACCAGCCCTCCTTGCTCTCAGTTGAGTGGACCAGCAGAGAGAAATGGAATCCAGGGGCGGGCCAGTTGCTCATCCCAGCCAATCAGAGCTGGCTACTGCTCTGGCCACAGTGATTGGTTCAGGAAGGAGCACATGCAGGAAATTGAACCAATAAAAGTCTGCCCCGATCATTTTTGAGAAAGCTAGGGAAAGGGCTGCCCTCTTTCCATTAGACTTTCTAACTGTATATAAGCCTGAAATTGCTGGAGTTCATCTTTGCCACCTCTTGAGGAGAAACTCCCCAAGGAAGCCCACTCAAAGGAAAGAGGAACCAAGATATGAAGGAAAGAGACCAATGGCCACATGGGACCATGAACTACCTGTATGTGGACTCTTCAGAACTTAAACCGAAAAACTTGCCTTTGGCTTAAGTTACTATAAAGTAGGACCCTATCACTTAACAACTGATAGAGGCCTGATACATAAAAGTTTTGTCACCGTTTATAGCTGAGGAAACTGCAGCTCAGAAGAAGTTAAGTAACTGTCAAGGTCACACAGCTCATAACTGGGAGAGCCATGATTTGAACCCACCTGTCTGCTGTCAAAATCTCTAACCACGGGGCAATATTCCCCAGTCACTATGTCAATTACACTCATGGATTCTGAAATATATTTAGCACTAAGCAGCTCTTATTCATCTCTGTAGCCCCTAAAACACCTTGTAGAATCCCTTACACACAGCTTTAGAGATACCTGTGAGAACAAGTTTCCATTATAATCATAGTTGATACATTTTCCATTTATACGTATATAATCATGTTGCCAATAGCTACAATTTGTAAATAAACCATCAGATTCTAAGTTCGCATTTCCTTATTCCTTGGAGTGCCCTCGACTTTACAGACTCTCTCAAAACTACGCTTTTCCAAGATGTGGTCAGACCTTGTCTCTGCGCCAAGTATCTCCTGCTGAGTGACCCCTTCCACTGCACCGGCATCCGCAGTGAGGATGCGGATGCTCAGCTGGGCGGGAACATCCAGGCAGATGCCATTTGCGCTGCTAACAGACGGGTCTGCACTTGTATCAGGAGCATCTGCACCTACAGAAATGTGAGGTTGTACACTTTGGAAAGAATAATTTAATAACAATTTTTCTACAAAGTCGTGATACCAAAAATAAATAAATAAAAGAGAAATATTATTAGATAGGAAGCACATTAATGAGGCTTTGCTCTCTAATTGACCCTAATTATTTGTCACCTCGTAACTACATTACCTCATATGTTTGAAATGTTTTCTAGCACGTGAAGTCGGTCATTGGAACTTTAAATTCCTTGACCCACAAATAAAAGCATAAATCCTGATTCCCTTCTCAAGGTCCTTGCTGAAATCCACCCAGGGTTTAACGGGATTGCCATATCATCGCAGTAAGTTGCCTCGAGAGCTATTTCACGCAGTCACTGTTATAACAGAAACTATAAGATAGTTCAAATCCATACTAACAACTTTAGTTGGCATGGAATAGTTAAAAAGCAATTTACTAATGTATTGCCAGAGCAGTAATACAAAAGGAAGAGAATTAAATTGAATGAGAAACTAATTTTCATTCATCTTGAAAAGTGGCATTCGGGGAAGAGACAGCAAGGTCAATTACAGGAGGTGGATGGCAAGTTCTAAGGCAACTCTGGGGAAGGGAGTGGGACTTCCTTGTTCCTTTCGGGATTTTAAAAGTGGGTGATACTGTTCCTTTACGACATCCAATTTCCTCGTCCTTGACACATGTGTTCAATACCACTTCTCTTCTGTCCATTAACCAGGATTGAGGGTGATTTTGACTGACACATGAATTTGACTTCTGTATGAAACAGAAGCTGACTGCTGCCACCTCGAAGGCAACAAAGTGTCATCTGCTGATTTCTTACCTAACCAACATGGGTTCTTTGTCTTGAAATCCCCCTCCTTTTCGCTTCTCAGGTGCTTTACTGGCCCCTTCCGTCCACCCTCGGTCGTTCTGCAGCCCACCAGCTGGTTAGATGGCAAAGCCCAGGGGCTAACAAGCCCCAGTCTGTGGGCTCTGTTTCCAAACGCGAACTCTGGGCCTCGTGAAGTGAGCACTTAGTCTTCCTTTAAAAAGACTGTTCGCTCGTAAAACCACTGCACAATTGGAACTTCACGTGTGTTTGCTCTTAAAAGTCATGTCTGATAAGAGGTAAAAGAATGTGAAGAGCCTCCTGCCTGGAGCGTTAACCTCTAAACAAACGTCAGTTGAGCCACAGCAAAGAAAGACACCCTGGCAGGTAGGGCTGTACGGCCACCGCAGGCACTACGCAGCCACAGCAACCAACTCCCACGTTTCACACAGGCAGCTTGGACTTACGTATTATTTCCAGCCAGCCATCACTAAGATCGTTGTAGTCGGAGTTGCCTCTCATTGCAACATGAGTTGCTTGTATTAATGAATTAAGTAGTTCAAAAGCCGTCTCCCTGAAAGAGAAGAAGACGCGTCTCAGCGCATGACTCGTGGTCTCAGCTCAAAACTCTTTTCAGAAAGTCTCTAGGTTATGCTCGCTCGGGGCCTAAATAAAAAACTGCCACAGGAGCCGGTGTGAAAAACTGCCTGGGAGTCTGACTTCTCTTAGATGGCCTTCCCGTGATGGACCTAAGCAGCAGGGGAGGATATGCAGAGTAATCTTTCACTCTGAACTTGCAATGTTAGTAACTTATGTTGGTATCATGTGGTTTACAGGCTCCGCTGAGTGTCACAAAATTTGGGAGGTTAGTAGATCACATATCAAGTTATTAGGATAAATCCATGGGCCAGAGTGATTCAAGAGTAAAAGAAACCTAAATATTTAGCTAGAATTTTGAGCCATAAAATGAAGTGAAGATTAAGAATTGGAACTTAGTATCCCTTCTTTCCACTAATATCACTGGAGGGTATAAATCTCACAACTACCCGGGGCCAGACTCTGATGGGACTCAGGCCTCACATCTTGTGATCAGGAGCCACTGCAGGTAACTTATTCCTACAGTTTTCTTACCTTCTCAGTGTCTCCCCCATATTTTCCCTCCTCCCCAATAAACTACGTCACTCAGGATGTGTTACAGATGAAATGGGTATAAAAATGCGTGCAATGAAAAGCACAATGGGATACCACTGCATACCTACCAGGATGGCTATTATCAAAAAGGTGGAAAATAACAAGGGTTGGTGAGGATGTGAAGAAATTGGAACTCTCTTACATAGTTGGTAGGAAGATAAAATCATGCAGCCACTATGGAAAACAATTTGCTGGTTCCTCAAAAAATTAAACGTTGAATTACTATATGTTTCAGCAATTCCACTCCTGGGTACATGCCCAAAAGAACTGAAAGCAGATGTGCAAACAAAAACTAGTACATGAATGCTTGCAGCAGCACCATTCACAAACGCCAAGAGGTGGAAGCAACTCAAATGTTCGTCAATAGGTGATGGATAAACGGAAAGTGGTCCATCCATACAATGGGATATTAGTCAAACTTAAAAAGGAGTGAAGCACTGACACACACTACAATGCGGATGAACCTCAGAAACATTATTCTAAGCAAAAGAAGCTAGGCACAAAGGACAGGTATTGTACGATTCCGTTTATACAAAATACTCAGAGACAGAACACAGACTGGCTGTTCCCAGAGGTTCGGGGAGGGAGGAATGGGGGTGATGGTGAAGCGTATGGGTTTCTTTTCACAGAGATGAAGTTGCTCTGGAACTAAACAGAGGTGGTGACTATTAAACGCCACTGAACTGTTCATTTTTAAATGATTATGTTATGTGAATTCAACCTCAATTAAAAAAAAAGAAAGAATGTATATGCATATCCACAAATACACTTCCCAAATGCCACCCAATTGAATGGAAAGTTCCTTATACACCCAGTAACAGGGCTTAACTATTCTTTAAATGTGACTCATGCCAATTACGCCTGGCTCTGGCCCTTTTCACAGTTCTGGCAGTGCTGAGTTCCAATGACCTGAACACACTTCAGCAGAGACATGTGAGTGAACACAGATGAAATGGGTCTAGTCCTAAGAGAGAAGTCTATTTTCCCTTACACTGATATTTGCATTGACTCTAAATTATATTGGAAGTTTGCGTTTATTCTTTATACACTATTGCTTTTACGTAAGTCTTTTATTCGGACTCCAAGTTTTCAAATTCACATTGTCATTAGTACTCACTCAGTGAATTAACTTTAAGCAAACCACTCAAAATGCAACTAAGGTCATCAATAAAACACTTACCTGAGCTGAGAACAGTTTTCATTAATCGCAACGTCTAAAAGGCATCCAGAAAGTGTATTTTCTCCAAATAAAACGGGTTTGAAAGTTGCTGATGTACACAAACCCTTTCCAACTGTAAAATAAAGAGATTATCCTCTTACTATTTTTGCTAAATAAAAGTAAAGATGAACGTCAAAGTTTTCTTTGAAAAACTGAGAGAAAACAATAGGTAGAAATAAAGTTTCCATTTTCCAGAACTGAGGTCACCGGTACCCTAATCCTTTCCAACTGAACAAAGGCGCCTTTCTGCACCAGAAAACCGGGGATCAAAGGTCTGTTTTGAACGTGAAATTGAATGCCTTCTGGCAGACGTGGGTGACCACCGCTGATGCAAAGAGTCTCCATAGTTTGGAGCAAAGCTATTCTCAAGTCTCCAATTAGCATCATCTTGGGCTACAAGCAACAAAAACAAGGGACCCTAGAGCCAACCCCATATTTAAATCTCTCTTACTAATAACCAGCACTTTAGGTGCAAATCATGTAACATATTTTACGATAGAAAAAAGAAAAGCAAGCAAGCTGTAGAGGATGAAAAACAACCCCTACTCAGCTGAATAAACCAAATGAACTTTAAAGTAATTGACCACTCGATTAGATTCAAAACCCAGTAATATCTCCAATTCCAGTTTACCGAAGAGCTGGCCGCATTACCAAAGCAGTTACCTGACTGCCAGAGGTGCAAAGTCGTAACATTGCTCGCCCCGTCGGTGTTTAAGGCCCGAACAGGCCTGCCAACTTGGTAACCTAGACAAGCACAAGGAATGAGAGTTAGCATCTTTCCTCCCAAAGTTAATCCAACAGAGCGGGCACTAGCTCATCAAATAAGAGAAAGGAAGTATTCACAGGGAAAAGAAATACACAGGCAGAGCTTTCTCAAAATAGCCTTGAGAGAAGGGTACCTCCTTCATTCCTTTTGTTTTGTTTGTGATTTTTAAATTTTAAAGATAGAATCCGAAAAGTAAAAAGCAGGTAAGAGTCCACCTTGGATCTCTCACACTGGAGAACAAGACACTGAGCAGGCCAGTTCATGAATACTTGCTGAGTGACTGGTATCGAGTTCATCACAGGAGCTTGAAAAGAAAACTCAAACCAAAGTAACCTTTCAATGCAACCATTTTCTAGTAAATCAATTCGACCTCAAGGTCTGTTTCAGGTCCTACTCCTCATCCATCTCTTAGTAATCCAACTTATTGTTTCCAACTTTTATTATGAAAATGTTCACATGTGTGGAAAATTGTAAGTAATACCATGAACACCAATAGAGCCACCACCTAAAATCAACAACTGTTAATATTTAGCCATATTTGTCTTATCTATATTATATAACATACACTTCTCTAGAGAGAGAGAGAGACATTTTGGGGGGAGGGGCAGGACCATTTGAAAATAAGTTGTAGACACCATGATGACGACCATGACATTTCACCTTTAAAAGCTCCAGCGGGTGGCAATATATTTGCACATAAATACAAAAAGCAGGACAGGGCCTGGAGCTCACAGTCCCCACAAGGGCTCTCCCCGGGGCCCAGGTTAGGAACCCATCCTCTGCAGCTTATTCTTTATCAATAAGTGAGTTCTGTCACCCAGCCCATCATCAGTTTCACAGGTGAAAACACACTGACACCTGAGAAATTACCAGCTAGTTAGTAGCAGAGCTAAGAATCGATGTTGGGTCTTTCTATTTGGAGTACGTATGATGATATGTACTGTATGGCCAATCACCAGCTAGTTAGTAGTAGAGCTAAGAATCGATGTTGGGTCTTTCTATTTGGAGTATGTATGATGATATGTACTATACAGATACCAACTTATATTTCTCAAATTGCATTTGCAAATGAAGTGTTTCAGTAGATCTACTGAATTTAATAATAAGCTATTAAATACTATATGACTTTCAAGGACTGAGAGCTATATTTTTGCAAAATCAAAAATTCTGTTGTCACCTACCATGTATTTATTTCTTCTGTAATCAATGAAACTGAAGATACCTTCCCCTTATATAACATCAACTCATTAAATAAATTATTTTATCTTGAAAAAAAAAAAAAGCTAGTTTTACCAACACTTTAAATACATTATCTCTTTTTCAAAAGACCAGGAGCTAAAGAGAAAGAATGGTTTGCATTCACAGCAACTTGTTATTATCTATGACGATTTATGTAAAAAAAAAAAAAAAAAAAATCGAGTTGTTATCAGAAAAAGAATAGAGTGTCACAAAAGAGAAATAAAGGGAAAGGTCTGAGTCACAAACTAAAATTGGAGAGTTACTTACAATCACCGTTACGGGGAGGACAGCTGCACTAAACTATGTCTGTACGATCAGTGACTGACAGGTACTGGCTTACCTGGATTTCCAGATGTTTTCTTTTCATTACCACTGTTATAGCTTAAAAATTTGACTGTAAATCTCTGTGTCATGATTCCTAGAAATAAAGAAATTATTCCTCAGTGTTATTTTCTTTACCTTATAATCGAATTTTGATGTGCAAAAAAAAAAAAAATGCTGTTTTTATTAAGTCACAAATACAAATAAGAAGCAAGTCTGACTTAGTTTGATGTGTTATAATTATGAGGATCTTGAGGAAAGAAAAAAAGGATCTTAAACTGAAAGCAGTCTGGTTGCCATCAACGGTTACCTTTCTGGTGGGCGTTAATTTCTGCCCTAATAATTTTGACATTTATTTCACTGATTGTATTATTATTCCATCTGAAAATATAATGTTCTTCCACAGTCACGTTTCTGGGGGCTGATCCATCAGTTAAAAGTATTTCTGCAAATAAAAGAATATTTTCATAAATTAAAGACTCGTTTTGGGCTCAGGTCCATCGTCGGCCCACCAAGTCTGCGTTAGCCACCCCCACTAAATCAGCACAACGTCCTGCGTGAGGTCTGTCCCCTCCCTTTGATTTCTGTAGCCCCAGTCCCCGGCTCACGGGTTGATACGGAGGCCTGCTGTCTACTTCACTACTATACTGTAGCCACTCTACTCATATCTGATGAAGTAATGAAATTTGAGAATTATAATGCATTGAAGAGAAACACAGATAGTGTCCTTCATTCAAAACAAAAGTCCTGGTAATATCAGCCAAACTGCATGACTTATTTGGCTGCATCATACCTGCAAAGTTTAATTATCAAAAAGAAAGACAGAGAGAAGCAAAAAGAAGTCTTAAAGAATTCCTTAACTTTCTGAAAGACATTGAATAAAAGGTTAGCAGACCTTGAGAACTAGAAAGGGTCCTGGAGCCCACATGACCCAGGACTGTGAAGGATGCGGCTCAAGGTCACCTAGACTACGCCGCCACGGGAAGACGGAACAGGAACAAACAAAATGCTAATGGGGTATCTTTCTAACTGTTGTGCTCTAACTCAATTTTTAATAGAAATGTATTTTACTCTAGAACTATATACTGCTTATAAGAAATGACATCTATGTTTCTATGGAAATGATATAAACATTAAAATACCTGCACTGGTGATGAATTTGTCCAGGTCAGTGGCTTCCTCGTAGGTTACTTTTGGTGTAATGATGCCTGAAAAGAGACACAGAGTAACTTCCACAGGACGACGGGGCCTCACACGATCACATGTACTCACAAATGAAAGCTGACCGAGCAAACGTGGTAACTGCGCTGCTCCGTGTGCCGACTGCAAAACTCTCCCCCGCTCTCCAAACACCATCAAAGCTGAACCCCACCACTCTTGGCATCTAATGACAATTGGGGAGGAGGATCCAAAAGCCAGTGGGGACGACCTGGAGACTCTCTCTCTAACTCTCTCTCCAGTCATAAAGCACACACATGCACTGCTGGTGGGGACGCGAAACTGTGCGGTCACTTTAGGAAATAGTTCAGTGCTTCGTCAAAGAGGCAACGTAGCACGTGACTCAGCAGTTAGGCACACATCCGACAGAAAGGAAAACACACGTGCACACAGACACTGTATGCGAGTGACCACGGCAGCACTGTCACAGCAGCCAAAAGCCGGGAACAACCATCCATCAAGGGATGAATGGACAACAACATGCGGTCTCGTCACACAATGGATTAATCTCAGAACGTGATGCTGAGTGAAAGAAGTCGGACGCAAAAGGCCACACTCATACAATCTTATTTCTGTGAAACGTTCAGAACGGGCAAACCCCCAGAGACAGAAGGCAGATGAGTGGCTGCCAGGGGTCAGGACGAGGGGAACAAGGGAAGTGATTGCTTAATGGGGACGGGGCCTCCTTTTGGGGGGACGAGGTAACGGCTGCACAACCTTGTGCATGTACAAAATGCCCATGAACTCTACACTTTAAAAGGGTTAATTTTGTTCTGTGAATTTTATCTCAGTTTATAAAAAGGAATTAATATGCAATATGCATCTCAAGCAACCGAATTTCTTCCGAGGAGAATACCTTCCTCAATCAGTGGTTAAAACATGGCTGTCAGTTGGTCCTGCGGAAGTGATCTGTATCCCCATGAGAGCATAGCTTACCTAAATGACTGGGTCTGTGTTCTTTCTTCAAGCCCAGGTAACATACCTCCCATTATGCCAGTCTTTATCCTCAAATTGGTAATACCATCTTGTTCTTGGTAGACTTTCAAATCCGTGATGCACCGAACATCGAAATTCTGAAGGAATGCCACCGGGGCACTCTGCATACACTGCCCAGCCAGGGACACCTGAGGGTGAGGGAGACCCCAACAGATTGATGATCTCGTCACAGGTTGGCGTCCCATAGACGGGTGCTTTCTGCAGCCTGCTCTATCGCTGGGGGAGCCTCAGCAACGGCTAGTCCATTGACTAGCCGACCAGCAAAATATAGAGTTAATTTGTAAATCAAAGTCTAGAAGCCACAGGTTAAGGAATCACAGTGAGTATTATTATTTCATGAAAACAAAGAAAATTCCCTGCCCAGCGCCACTTACTTTGAATAAACATGATTATGTTCAACTTCATTTTCTCTCTCTCATGACAACCAGATTTTTGTTAAAACCACAAAAATGAATTCACAGGAATAGTAAAGTGAAACGATTTTTAGACTGCCATGTTTGTTCTAACAAATATTTTTTTTTCCTTAGAATTTTAAACTTTAAAAAAGAAAGATCACGTAAAACTATAGCCTTAAAATATTTTTTTAAATTCTGGAATATTATATCAAATTAAATATTTATAGCTGACTAGAAATCGGCTATTAAAACTAACAGAAGTGAGGAATAATATTTACTTCAATGGAAATTCATAGAATATCTTCTGGTTTTATTCAAAAAGTTCACTCTTAGATTTAGCAAACAGTGATTAATTTCAGAGTGACTATTAAAAAAATCCAGGGACCATAAATAGTTGAGAGTGCCTGGCAAGTCCATAGGGAAAAAAAAAAAAATGTTAACTCCGTGTGAGATTTTTAAGAGCAATATGAGTTAACAGTAAGATGGGGAAAATAAAAAAAGGCTCCAGCATATCAAAATAGAAATTATTACCTGCGGAATAGTAAAATATGTCTTATTTACAGTCATAACTGGATCTCCTTGTTTGTAACCAAAGTCTGAAAAGTCTTTTGGCTCAGTGTGCAAATACATTTCAAAGGAAGCGTGTTGTCTCGAGGAACTGTAATAAGAAAGATTATCGCTAATACTTTCGCTATTATCTGCTAAAAACAACTGTTCGTTTAAATTTTTTCTTTACTTTTTTAATTACAAAAATAATACTTGTACTGAACGTCACTGAATCGTATACTTTAAAGTGGTTAATGGTTAATTTTACATTACACAAATTTTTACTTCAATAATAATAACATTGTAAAGTTTCAACAACACAGAAAGGTGAGACACAGCTCAGGGCCCCCAAGAGCCCACCACCCTTTGCCCTGACCAGAGTCACTATTAACTGTTTTCTGTATCGATCCATTTATTTCCTTCCAGATACTTAGCACAAAACCAGCTCAGCACCCAAAAGCCGGACTTGAACCTAGACTTGGGCGCGTGAGCACAGAGCGTCCGGGGAGGCCCTGAGAAGATGCAACTCGCCGTCGGGGGCGGGGAGGCGCTGCCGTCTCCCAGGCAGCGGCTGGCACACTCACAGTGCGCCGTGGTAGAAGTGGCCGAGGAAGGGCGAGTTGGCGAGGGGAGACTGCACGCACAGGAACGGGAACCAGGCCGGGACTCGGCGCGCCTTCCGCACGGAGCAGAGCTGGTCGAAAGGAGGGTTCACGTCTCCCCCAAAGACGCCGGTGAAGCAGGACTCCCTGAAGAGCTCTCTTAAATCCGAGGAGCATTCCTGGAAAGAGCATGGGGAGGAGCGCGGAGATGACCAAGGCTGCCGCTGACCGCCGCCAGCTCCCCTGGCAAGCCGGCTGACAGCGAATGCTTTGAGGCCACAGGGCACCGTGCAGGAAGCAAGAAGCAAGAAGCAAACACACACGCCTGCTCGGCCCAAAGGGCTCGGTGCCACCGGAAAGCAAATCGCGCCAGACTTGCCTTAGTCAATTCCCCACGAGCCTCCCAGTCAGGAACTTCGAACGTTCAAGGGAACAGCTCTACTGGGGACATAAGATGTGCCCACAAAAAAAGTATGCAGAGAAGAAAAGATAATGCGGAATAGACCCCCGACGGGGAATGAAACGGAGTAAACGTCCCAGATTAACTGTCATCCGCATTCCAGTCCCAGCCCTGAGAAACCGAAGGACACTGAGAGTTAGGACAACAGTCCATGTCCCCCATGGAACCCTTAAGGCCCTCACTGTATTACAACAGGATGTGATTAATGTCACCACGACTGATGTCACCTTATTCACGCATTCACTGATTCACCTATATTCTTCCTTGTTTCACAAACGATTGAATTAAAAAGTTAGATATAGCCTGAATCCTTTGTTTATTAAAGGCAGAAAAGAAAATGATTGATTTTTTTAAATAAGAGAAATTCAAATTAAAAATCGAGCGTGTATGAAGTGGCAAGGTGCAGTTATGTGAAGTCACTGATCCAGAATACGGATCGGTGCCGGTGGCTGGTGCTGCGTGTGTATACGCACCGTGCATTACAAACACGAGAGGAAGTGAAACGGGGCACAGTAACGCAGTCTGGAAGAAAGGGGAAGAGAATGCCATTTTGACATTGCTATTGGCATCTAAACAGATTTAGAATGTTTTCTTTTTTAATTAAATATAATTGTTACTGTAAGTACAATTGTTAGTATAAGAATGACAACATAAATGAAGACCCTAACCTTTCCTTTCCCGTTTAGTAAAGCCCACCATGACATAATTGTACTCATCCAAAAGTGGGAGTGACTCGGGTCCCAGTAAAGGAGCCTCTTGTGCATCTCTCGTTCCTCTTAAATCTAAAATAAGGATTAAAAATGTGTATTTGACCTGGCATTAAGCAACAGTTTCTTAGATATGACACCAAAAGCACAAGCAACAAAAGAAAAAAATGATAAACTGAACTTCATCAAATTCAAAAACTTGTGTGCTTCAAAGGACACCAACAAGAAAGTATACAACCTATACAATAGAAGGTTTTGCGAATCATACATCTGATAAGTATCCAGAATTTACAACGAACTCCTATAATTTAACAACAAAAAGACAACCCAATTAAAAAATGGGCAAAGGGTCTAAATAGACACTTCTTCAAAGAAGATATAAACATGGCCAATAAGCACATGAAAAGATGTTCGACATCATTTGCCACTAGAAACATACAAATCAAAATCACAATGAAAGACCACTTCACACCCACCAGGATGGCTATATTCAAAAAGATTATCATAAGGACCGTTGGTGGGGATGTAGAACATCGCAACCCTCATCATTGCTGATGAGAATGTAAAATGGTGCGGCCACTTTGGAACAGTTCCTCAAAAGGTTAAAAACACTCACTGTGTGACAGAACATTCCACCCCTAGTAATACATCCAAAAGAAAGGGAAACACACATCCCGTACAAAAATCTGTACACAGTGTTCTCAGCAGCACAGTTCACAATGGCCAAAAGGTGAAAACAACACAAATGTCCATCTACTGGTAAAGGGGTAAGTAATATGGGGTCCACCCGTACAACGAAATATTGTCCAGCCACAACAAGGAACGAAGCACTGACATGCACTGCAAGACGGATGACCCTTGACAATGTGACGCTGGGTGAGAGAAGCCAGACACAAAAGGCCACGGAGCACAGGACTCCATGTGGATGCAACGTGCAGAAGAGGTAAATCCGCAGAGACAGGGCGGAGGGTAACAGTGGCCTGGGGGAGGGGGAACGGGAGTGGCTGCCCATGGGCACAGGGTTTCTTTTGGGGGGTGATAGAAATGTTTTAAAATTAGATCGTCATGGTGGTGGTACAACTCTATAATTTCTTCTAAAAAAAAATTGCTGAAAAAATGTATTTTCTTTCCTTTTTGTGTTTTCTTTTTCCTTTTCATGTTTTCTTAAAGGCTTCTAAATAAGATAGTAAAATCACCCTCTCTGTCTAATCATCACAATCATGACTTCATCCAAAGAGATACATTTTTTTCCTTCCATAAACTCTACTGAAAGTACTAAATAAGAAAATACTCATTTTGAAAACAATTTGCAACATGAAATGAGTCTCAGTTTGGGAAGACCACCCATTAAAAATCTGTTAATGGAGAATCTCTGGTGCCCTTCGCAGGCTACCAGGTA
>NW_011888804.1:109945-112653 GCF_000151845.1 Pteropus vampyrus
TTTGCCTATGACTCTCCATGTTGTTATATTTTTCCCAGCCACATATTAATTGATCAGCAAATCTGATCAATATTCTGAGCATTACGTTTTTCTTATACTCCCTTGAAAAACTGAAAATTGCTGCAGCAGGAACTTTAGCGCTAAACAGGGCAAAGTGCTTAAATCTCTTGGTGTCTGGGAATAAAGCCTAGGAGAACTTTACGAAAAGGAAGGTTGTCATAAATATGTTATTTACTAACCATTTCTTAAGAGAGTAACCATTTACAGTGAGGAAAACTGGCATGCTTAATTATTTCACTCCTTGGCTCAAAATGCTTTAACATTTACGTAAAACATAATTTAGGCAAACGCTACTGTTCATGGGGTATTTTAAAGGTACTCTAAATCCTTAATTTCACTGAATTCTACTTTTCTAGACCTTTCCATTCTTACTGTGTTGTTATGTATTTCAAATAGACGTCATTAGTACCATGGTTACCTGTACTGACAAATGTCACCTGTCAGACTCAAAATAAAAACATTATTTCTTAGGCCAATTGAAAACCATCCTTTCACTTACCAGACAACGGATCTGAATCCTATCAACACTTGCAGATGCGACATCCTGCTACGGTAAAAACATGCACCGAATATGAAGAGGGATGGCATGCCGTCCCAACTCTGGGTGGGCGGTGACAATAACAGTGGGCGGTGGGGTAACAATAACAGTGGATTTTCTATTTTGTCCCCTTACTTTTGTAATCTTCTTTTCTGCAGAAAGCATGTAATCATTTTCTGCTATAATCAGAAAAACTACTTATTAAAAGTATGCTTTACTTTCCTGCTTTTAGTCGCAGAGAGCTATTTAGCGAATAGTGAAATGCACTATGGGATTCTAGTGTGTTAGTCACAAGGAAGTTCCAAAAGTAAAAAAAGAGAAAATAATTCAAGCAAATATGAAAATTTAAATCATTTTATTATAAAAATTTATATAAAATAAACCACAGACATGACGGTTAAAAATAAAACAGAACTGGCAGTAGATAAAACATTTCAAACGAAAAACTACAAAAACTTTATCGGCTTGCTTGAAATTATTCATCTTTTAGATATACGCTTTATTTCCTAGACTTAAAATAGTGACTTCCTAATTACACTTAATTAGGCTATGAAATACTAAATATTATTTTAAAAGACAGATTCTCACACTCAAGGACTGACAAATACTTGCAAAGTGATCACAAAGTGTACTTGTTAATGAAATTGTAATTCCAGAATACAAAATCTACCTGAAACAATCTAACCAAACACCAAGTTACATAAATGAGACTTCTGAGATGGACTAAAGAGAAAATTTAAATCTTTTTCCATGCAAGGCTGGATACACGATTTGTCAATACCAAACCAGCCACCACTCCTGGAAACTCTTCCTACACTAGGCTGGAATTTAAAAGGACTTTTAATCACTTCAAGGCTACATAGAAATATAAGTTTTTTATTGTCAAAATTACAAATACTTTTTCTTTTGAACTTATAGAAGTTTTCAGTATTAAGTCCAAAGCTTCTGGAACATAGTTCTCCAACATTAATGCTTTTTTTTTCCCTCAGTTAAAAAGGAAAGAATTCCATCTGCAGGCAACACTTAACCATAAAGAACCCATTTCCCCTGAGAAGTTCCCCCTCAGAACCCAGACATCACGTCTCACAAATAAGCTCTTCACACAGTTTTTGAAGAAAAAGTTGTTAGACTACTGCACTCGTTCTCCTTACTCATTTCAAATCAGATTTTGTAGTGATTCAATGACAAACTGGTATCACTATTTGCATATTTTTGTCCAACTATGTACACATACGAAAAAACAAAGAACGGCTAGTATCTGAACCTAATCTCAATTTAGGCAATAAAGCTTTTATTTGTGTGACCTTTGCCAAAGTTAACGGTTGATTCAAGTAAGATGTTCTATCTTAAGGCCATTACTCTGTAAATCGTTACTTTTTGCACTCAAATGTCACATCCTACATGACACAGTAAGAACCTAGACTTGGATAATCGGTTACTGAGCCTGTCGGGACACACTGACTTTGACAAACGATCATCCCATTAAAAAAAAAAAAAAGAGTATCACAAATCTGTGCTTTCTTTCTCTTTTCTAGAAGGACAAAAATCAGTCAGAAAACATTTTAGGGTTTATACACTGTACAGAATGACTCCCTCATATAAACCAGTCCCCCACGCGTGTAGGATGATGATGACTTTTAAAAATATATCCTGTAAGAAAATTCACTAAAAATCATCTTACACATATCCGTATTTTTTTCAGAGGCTCCCTAACGAAGACTAAATAGCTCTAAAAATTGGAGGAGAAATTTTATCGTCATGCAGACACTTTCAGTTTCTTTTTCTTGGCCTTCAGTATGGGAGGCAGAGAAATCTTAAAGGCGGTCCTGAAATGACACAGGGTGGGGAATATTCTTTAACGCTCTAGTCGCTAACGCGTGAGCCAGCCACGCCACCTCAAAGGTACTTACTCGCATGTGGTACAAATAGGGCTGAAATTGCAGAATACTGTAAATTAAAAAAAGAAAAAAAGGATAGTTTAAAACCCCGTAGTGATTTTCTGCCCCACCCCAACATAGGTAAAAAGCAAAACTCTGCCCATGAACTTACTTGACAAGCACACAGAACAGACATAGCCGATTTCAATAAGATTTCGGTGACAGAAGCAAGC
>NW_011888804.1:112703-117112 GCF_000151845.1 Pteropus vampyrus
AAATCACTGTTTTACGAATCACCATTCCCAAATATTGAACAAGTAAGGGATCCCCCAAAATGAGCTCAATGCATCTGAGGCCTGTATCTACCACTCCACCAGAAACCCGAATATCAGAAAATGTGCTAGTTATAACAAACTGGAGAAGTCACAGTTGACCTCAAAGATAATCAAGTGGCTAAAATTTACAAGTCAGGGCGAATGCAATGCACTGATCTTATTTCTCAGCACAGTGCACGATCCCTTCCGTAACACAGACTGATATTACGCCTTCACCCTTAGAATCCATTACCTCTTCCAGCAGCGAACACTGAAGCATGGTAACACTTCAGATGGCTTACTTGAGGAACCCATCGGACCATGAGATCATATGTAATTGTACAACATGCTCAACCTCCAGTCCTACCGCCCCATAAATCCAAACCTTCACAGCCTGATTCTGGCTCGAGTGTGGGGGAAATTAACAATTTTTACATTGATTGGAAAAGGAATACATTACATTGCATTTTGGCCTCCTAATTCAGAAGCTGGAGATGATTTCTAGCTTCTCTGCAATAATTTATCAGATAAAAGTTTCAGTATGCTGGATTTCATTTTTGTCCTAGGATATGGTACGTGGTGAAAAACTAGGCAGTGATTATTTGTTTAAACTCTATTTAACCGTTAACTTTAATGACATGGCAGCAGAAGCGTCTAAGTAACAACTAATTATATGTTCTATGCTATAATATAGTCGAACCCCAGTGTGTCAATGGTATTGGGAACGAGAAGAAGGTCCGAGTAACAGACCACATCCCAGGTCTGATGCTCAGTACAGTCAACCCCATGTGACCTAAGCCAGCCATTTTAGAACAGGGTTTTACTATGTGATGAATAGAAATGTCTGTGTCTGTCTATACATCTCCTACGTCATGTGATGGCTCCTTTGCTACAAAGCACACCACGTACCTCCTGTCTGCCCTTCTGTCCCTCTTGTTCTGATCTCTGTCTGACTGGGTGCAAAACCTTTCACATTTTCATGGGGTCAGAGCAGACGCCTCATAATTACCAATATGCAAAGATGCTAATGTTCCTACACTTGACTATTTGTGCAAAGACATTCTGAAATATTACCTAAATATGGTCAAGCATATTTTTTAAGAGAAAAAAAAAAGTCACTGCTTTGAATGATATAGCTACCATTAAACCCTCCTGTACTTTTTTTAAAGCATGTACTGAATATTATATTTTGGTTTGTTTTGAATTTTAAGCATTAGAAAAAGTTTCTTCTTCTAAAAAAATGTTGAAACCTTTACAATAGGCAATAGATTAACACGGTTCAAAAAAATCCAAAAGATGTAAAACGGTACCGAGTAAAAGTCTTCCCTCTCAGCTCTTTCCCCATCGCCCCCTAATCTGGCAGCACATGGTTAGTTTCTCAGATAGCCTTCCAGAATTTCTTTACATAAATATAAATATACATCCTTTTTCCATGCTATACCCACCCGTCTGCATCTGCTTATCACGCTTAGCAAAATACATCAGCGATCTTTCCATCCGAGACGCTGAGGGCAGAGTAGCCCACTGAATGGCACTATCCTAACTTATCTCATTCTCCTAAACTCCCAAAACCACAAGGAGGACCACAGTTAGGGCTTGTGATAAGGGAAGTGACAGTCTCAAGTGACAGACCTTTGCTACCAAAAAGAAATGCTTTTCCCTTCATCCCAAGTGACTGCAAAGGCAAGAGATGCTAGAGTTTATTGCAAGGGACAGGGAACATGGTGGTGGCTCCCATCAAAGTGCCCCTCAACATCGGCATAGCTTTCGTTCTTAGAATAATGTCATTATGTGAAAGGGAGAATAATACAAAACCATTTTCTCATGACCAAAGATGTATGTGCACAGTGATATTTGCTGTAAGCATCAGTTACAGTATCAAAAGCGAAAAATGACTTAAATTCCATCACTAAGAGACTAGACAGTGGTATATCCACACAATGGAATACTATGCGGCTATTAAAAGAATGAGGTGAACCCTGATGTATTCATATGCAACGATCTCTGCATATATTTAGTTATTTTATTAATTAATTATTAAGTTATTAGCTGTTGATTAAGTTATACTATATTTAAAAGGTACAAAATAGTGCATTGTGTGTTATTACTGTATATTTTTTTAAAGAAGGGAATATATGCTTCTAAAGTTAGCAGGCTGCCTCTGGGAAAAGGAGTCAGTGGTCAAAAGCCTTTACTGAAAATCTGCTGTTTTTTATAAACTCATTTACGAGTCTTCCCTTTTTTTCTCAACTTTTTGTTTTTTTTTGTTTTAAGACGAAGTCATGAGAATCAATACATAGAAACGAACTTCACCTTCTCCCAAAAAAGGATTTAAGGAGGCTTACAAAAAAAAAAAAAAAAAACCCAAAATATAGAACAAGATAAAATAAATCTTAAGTAAAACAGTACAAAGTGGAAACTTTTAAAATAAGAAAGTTAAACAAAAGGAAAATAAGTTCCGAAGGCAAAACAAACTCAAGAGTGAAGTAAAGTATACAAATTATATGGCATACACGGATAAACAGATAACGTGTGACGTGACTGCTTTGAGAGTCAAAGACTCCACTTGCCTGATGCATTATGGGCCAGAGAAGAATTGGCATAAATTTCCGCTTGAATGAGTAGATGTGCTAAACAGGTTGAATTGTGAGATGCCAAAACCAGAAGAGTCTGGATAATACATGGGGACTCTGGGAAGAAATGCGTCTCACTGGAGGGACACCATTGCAGATCCCTATTCAACCTCACCGTCACTTCCAACACGTTCTGAAAGGAAAACATTGCTGTATTTTTTAAAGTGACTCAAAACAGCATCTATAATTATTAGAACACATAATGGAAAACATAAGAAAATCACACATCAGCCTCAGTTCATTTTACGAAAGGAAAATTTTATACAACAATGACATAATTCTGTTTAATTCCACCCATAATATGCAATACGCGAGCCCTGATTCCTAATCTTCAGTTTAACATAAAAGTAAGCAACTTTTGGATACTCAAGAAAGCTAGAGATCTGAAAACTCAGTTTGTCTAGCACCTTTTTAGTTTCTTTGTGATCCTACCAGCAGATCCTACCCTCCCAGCTGGATGGGTGCCCGCTAGACCTGATAGCCCACAGTTTGATGGCAGTTCTGAGCATTGAGACAGCTACACCTTGTCTGTCCAGTCAAGAGACCACTGAAGGTGGGCCTCCACAGATTTTACCTCTGGCCTTACAGCGCTGGGAGTCACAGTCAAACTCCAGTCTCCTGTCTCATTGTTCAGCACGTCGCAAGCGGGAACTGGCAATAATCCTAAAGGAGATGAGAATGCAAAGCAGGATTGCCCAGCAGCTATGGGGGTGCACTCTCGAAACCCACTCTCCGGAATGAAATCCCTTTCCAAGCCCAGGACTGGGCCCTTTACAAGCTGTGTGACCTTGGACAAGTGACAACTTCTCTGAACGTCGGTGTCTTCATTTGTCTAACGGGATTCAAAGATATTACTGTTCTTATTAGGAAACCGAGGTGTTGCGTGTAAAGCACAGGGGATAGCTCAATGGATACTAGCCGTTAAGATTCCCAGCTTTCTTTTCTCGAACTTGTCCATCGGTCCTCTGGTCCACAGCAGCCCCAGTCCCGACTTTGCAGTGGACGGCGGCAGGGGACGGAGGTGGGTGCCACCTAGCCAGTTTACTTGGGCGGCCCAACCCTACCCTCCCCACAAGAAGGGCGGGACTCTTTACCTGCCTCGTCCTGCAATAGGGCCAGGGACACATTCTCGGTGACTCCGACCAGGAACGCGCTGACCGCAGGGCTGGACATGCGGATGAAAGGAGGGACGAAAACTAGGCGAGAAAGAAGGGGACAGGGAGGAGTTAACAGTGGCAGAGTCCCCTCCTAAGCGGTGTGGTGCTTCCTGTGGCAGTGATTCCAGAGTCCAAGTCTGGCCCCTTAACGCCTCGTCCCCTCAGCCCGGCCCTGCAGGCCCCTGCCCCGCGCTACACACCCAGGTCGCCCCACAGCGGCCTCAGGACGCCCTGCAGAAGGAGGACCCCCAGAAGGAGAGGGGCCGGCGGCGGCAAGCCCATGCCCGGAGCCTGGCGAGGCCAGTGCGACAGAACCGCGACCGCCTCAGAAGCAGGGAAGCTCCCAGAAACCACACAGAGAGCCTCGCGGCCCCGCCGCGGCCATCTTGGCAAGCGAACGCCGGGAGCTATAGCAACCACCAATCGGCCGCCGGCCTGTCGCCGCGGCGCGCCGTGATTGGGCCAGCGGCAGATAGAGCCCGCCCCCAGCATCCCGGCCCCGCCCACAGGCCTTGAGCCTCTTAGCTGTTTCACACACATGGATGAAGGAAAAAGTGGGAGTCCGCGTGCAGTTTGAAAA
>NW_011888804.1:124602-136811 GCF_000151845.1 Pteropus vampyrus
GCTTTTAAATGACCTTTTAGGAAATAATATTTCTTGTGGTCAGAAAACCTTTCTCAAAAGTTTAGTAATTTCTTCAGTCTTAACATGTTTTTCTTTTTTGGTTAAAAATTCAGTTTCATATCTTCGATTAAAATGCAACACCTAACATTGCTGTCCAACAGAAATATAACACAAGCAATACATGTAATTTAAAATTTTCTAAAAATAAATATAATTGATAGCTGCATAAAAAGGAGATTCAATTTTAATAACATTTCATTTAACTTAATATATCCATTATCATTTTGACATGTAATCAACACAAAAAATCATTAATAAGATATTTCATGTTCTGTTTTTCACATGAAGTCTCTAAAATTCAGTGTGTACGTTACACTTACGGAATGTCTCACACAGACCAGGCCCATTTCAAGGGCTCAACAGCCGCACGGCTACCACGTAGGACAGCGCAGATCTGGAGCACGGTCCTATTTTTATAAAATTCTCTGCTTAGTGATTTGTTCTTCCATCTATACCTACATATAGAGAGAGCTGTCATTCTGTTCACCTAATATTAACAAAGATAATTTTTGGATGATAGGATTTGAAGGGATTTTTTTAAACCCTTTTAAAAATACTTTTCTGTGTTGCTTGAATGTTTTAACTTGTGAATCACTTTTACAAAGCCAATCAAGTCATTATGTAAAATATTAAAAAATCTGAAGGGACCGGAGAGACAGATGTCACTCCTCCGATCTGCAGCACCGTACGGGCTAACCCTTAGCACGCATGAAGACCGGTGACGGCATTTCACGACAGGGAACAGAACCACCACGCTTCATGCCCCCGCCACGCGCTCGTTTACACGTACCTGCTGAAGGAGTCCCGAATCAGAGCCTAAGACGCAGGCATCGATCAGAATGTTCTGCAACGAGCATTCCAAAAGTATTACGGGGATGACAACAGCAGCAGCCACCTTATTCTGAGAACCTACTGTGTGTCCGATGCTAGTCTTAAAATGGCTTATTTGATATGCACAATAGCTCTGCAAGGTAGATATTTGATTAATGTTTTGCAGCTAAAGCGCCCAGGCCTTGGCCGGGCTGGGTCACAGAGCCTGAGGGAGGCGGTGCTGTCACCACTCCCCATCTGCCTCTCCCCAAGGCCCATGGTCTTTCTACTACACCGTGCTGCATTCCAAGATGGAGAATAGTATACATGGTTATAGCATCTTCAGTTAAAACTAAAGTTTTAAGAAAGTTTTCTTTTTTTTTTGATATATCAGAGAAGAAAATGTATTCATGATAATTCATCTGAATGCTTCGGTTATTTGCAAAGTAAAAATACCAAGCCTTTACAAGACCTCCCTAAAGCAGAGAGAGAGAAATCAAGGCAAGGTATGCAGCAAACCTTAAAAGTAGAAATTCTTAACCTGGGGTCCAAGAACGGGCTAAACGCGGTCACATGAATACTATGAAACTATATTCAAAACCATGTTTGAGTCACATTTTTCTGGGGACTCGTCAGATTCTTTAGAGGCTCAGGACTCAAAATAGAGAAATAACTAGTACCAAATATGGATTCCAGATTCCTAATCCATTAGTAAGGCTATTTAGTCAGAATGTTTCTCTAAGTAGGTTATTCAAAAAAATGAAATTAACTCCTTCATTACAAAACTAATACTCTTTAAAAAGAAGGCTGTCTATTCACCTGTTTCTGAGCTGCGAAGATGACATTCATGAAGTTCATATACTGCAACGCGCTGTCCTCCGCGGCCTTAATCACCTAAAACACACATCCGCGTTGACACCTGTGTGCGCATCCTGGTATTCTCACTCAAAACGCCATCACGATGCGCGGCACACTGCAACCAATGTTAGTTTCCTAATTTGTCTACCTAGTTATCACCATCAAATAATACCTGAAAGTGTAAACATGACTGGAAAAATGTCCCCCAAATCCTACCGCTCAAGAGAGAATCCTTGCCAAGTTTCTAGAGAACACCTGTGTGGGCGTGTATACACACTCACCCCCCCACACACACACAAACAGGATGATCCTCTAGCTAGTGTTCTGCGCCCTGCTTTCTCAGTCGGCAGTATCTGGGAAGAAGTCTTCTTATGTCCATGAATTTGGATGTGTAGCATCCTTTGTGCTGACTTCATAGATTTCCACTATTTACCCAATTATCTAAGGACATTTAAGTGCTTGCCAGTCCTCAGGTGTAGACAATGTTCTGATGAACACACTCATGTACCTTTTGCACAAGTCTCTGATTAGCTCCTAAAATAATCAGTGAGATTGCTAAGGTGTATACATATTTCGTCTTAATACAGAGTACCAAGCTGCCCCCCAGAAAAGTTGCACTAGTTTATACAAGAAAATAACCGATCCCCGCGTTTGCCATCAACCCTAGGAATTGCCAGGTTCTTCATTTTTGCTCATCACAAAGCAAACACTGAAAATAAACGTATTTTCAAATGTTAACTGACCATTTGCATTTGTTTTTGCATTTGCTCACGTTTTCTCTCTCTTTAGAGTAACCCTGACTTTTAAAAATTAATTTATAAGAGCTCTCTTTTACTCTAGAAATGTTACGTTAATTCTCTGCCAGGTAGTTATGCTGAAAATATTTTTTCCTAATAGTTTCGTTTTGTCCTTGTTTTAGGAGATTAATTGATTTTATTTTGAGGTTTTAAGCTTTCTTTTAAAGTTTCACATCACGTTTTTAAAGTTTCACGTCAAGGTACTCACCAACCTAAGATTATAAACAGGTGTTTTCTTCCAGTGTTTTCATGACTGGAATTTTTACATTGAAATAGTTGATCTTCAGTAGAATGCATTTAGGTGTAAGCAGTGAGAAAGGCATCTAGCTTTCCCCGAGTGCCTGACTGGCCCAGCACTTTTACGGAATAATCCATTTTCTTCCCACCACATTTTTTTTAACGTTTTATTTTTTTATTTTCCCCCTCCTCCCACTACTTCGAAGTGTTTCCTTGATCACCAGACTCCCCTGGGTGCCTGCTTTTATTTCTCGACTCCGGTCTTTTCCGTTTTCTGTTTGCCTGCTACTGTACCAGACCACACTTATTGTAGCTTCATAATGTGTTTTAATGCTTAACGGAGTCAGTTCCTACTTATCGTTCTCTTTCAGAAAGCTCCTGGCCACCCTCATTGATTTCTTTTTCCAGATGAATTGTTGAATTTCTTAAATCTCCCCGCTCTGCTAGAAAAAAAGTTCTCACTAAGGTTGAGTTTGCACTGAATTTACAGTTTAATTTTGGAGAAATTGACATCCAAGAATAAAATAAGGCTGTCCATTTATTCAACTTTTAAGTCCCTCAGAATTTTAGTTTTTCATCATAATCAGTTTTACATCTATTAATTCTAGATATTTAATATTTACTGCTTCTATTATAAATGGGTCTTACATCTCACTATGTTTTCTAATTGGCTGTAACTGGCATATAAATATAGTATTAATTTTTTTGAATCTTACCAATATCCTTGACTTCATTTCTTGATTATCTATAAAGAGATTAAAAAACGATTACAATTTAACTGAATCTTATTGAACATATTATAAGATTTTATGACCAATTTTAAACAGTCTACCAAATTATAGTAGTAAAATAGGATTAATCTAACAGAAAAATCCAGACTCCTACCTTTAACCTCCTTGTTCATCCTGTGAATGTCTTATTTTCTTAGCATTAAGGAATTTAAAAATATTATTTAATTTTATAAATATTCATCATAAACAGAAAATAACTTCAAATTTTAGTTAAATAAACCTAGCATCCATCTAGCTGAAAAAGAAAAATGCTCCATTAACCATGATAAACACACAGAACAAGAGAGACTGGGGGTTTCCGAACACCAACTGCAATCAATTGGGCTTGTAACCAAACGATCTTGGCCCCCAAAATTAAAATTATCCAGACATGATTGTTCTGAGTATCTACCACATCCTAGATTTGAATACTGAGACTACAAGTAACAATAGGCCAATCAAATGAGAAATGAACTTGAAGAGGTGATCCATCACCATCTACGCCTGAAACAGAGGAATCACTCATTACTGCCCCAAATAAACTAAATTACATACGACTGAGAGAACATCACAATCGCAGATGACGTCGAAACATCCCGCTGGCCTGTGGGGAAACAGCCACTCATTTATGAACCATCAGTGTTCAGTAAATGGCTTTTATCATCAAACACTGCTCTCAACTCAAGGGAAAAAATGACTCCTCAGTTTGTCTAAATAAAAAATGAGGAAGTATCCTGAAGAATTGCGAGCAGAAGAACATACTGGAGAAACTAGTTTTTCCATCATTCCCACTTCAAGTTTTTATTGGGCGTCGTACAAACATTTCAAAGTCACCACTTTAGAATACTCTTGTCTTCTCTCAATATGTACACAAGGTTCTAAAAAATATCGCAAGTTAACGTATGTTTTTTCCAGAAGATACCTTCTGAATGATTAAAACACCAAGGATACAGCAAAGAGCTTTGGCGAGGGACCCTGCCAGCAGAGTTTCTGTATGTTGACCCTTAATGTCACCTATAAATTAAAAAAATAAATTAATTAAAAAGGAAATATTTAGGTATTTTCTTGGACTAAAATCATTTTCAAACCAAGCATTCTTCTTCATAAATGAAACTAGATAATATTTTCAAGATAGCAACAGGTTTTAAAAATAGCAAATTGTTCTCAGTAATGCTTAAATAAGCAATTTTAAAACACTTTCTCAATTTAAAATATCCTGGTGGTCAGGGGCTGAGGAGGGGAGTGTGCACAACGCTTCAGTCTGGGATGAGGAAAGTTCTGGAGAGTGGTGGTGGTGGTGGCATGATGAGGTCAACGTACTGAATGCCACTGTGCTGTACACTTAAAAAGGGTTAAAACGGTCAATTTTATATTATGTGTATTTTACAATAAAAATAAATAATAAAAAATACCTTAGTGTTATTCAAAAAAGTTTTATCCATGATCTACAGGGTCCGAAAGGTCTCAGTCACTGGAGGCAGCCTGGACAGTGGCCCTGGCCAGGCTCTGGGCCTCCCTGTCCCCTCCCCACCTCCTCCTCGTCCCCACTCCCATCAGAGAGTGTCCCGCCTGGCCAGGGTGAGGACTGGAGAAGGAACTGCCCTGGCTGTGGCAGGCAGGGACAAAGTCTGCAACTGGGTTGGGGCCTGGGGTCAAAAAAAGTAACTCTTAAGAAAATCAAAATTCTAAATCTGCATCTCAAGAGGGTGGGAGGTCGGACTGACAGCCTGTAGAACAGGGCCTGCAGCTGGTCCAGGGGCACTGACCCCCACCCAGACCAGCAAAGGTCTTGGACACTATGCTGAGAAGCTGGGATTCTCCCCCGCAGGCCGGAGGTTCTCAAAGTCTGATTCTGGAACCAGCTATGGGAGCATCACCTGAGAACTTAATAGAAACATAAATTCTTGGGACCACCCTGGACTCAGTGAATCCAAACCTGCAGAATGGGGACCAATGTTTTGTTTTCACAATCACCTCCAGGTGATTTTTAACAGTATTATTGGGGTGTCACTTACTGATCATGAAATTCACTTTTAAGTATACAATTCAATAATTTCAAGTAAATTTACAGAGTAGTAAACCATCACCACTACCCAATTTTAGAACATTTCCCTCACCCAAAAGATCACGTGAGCGCATTCCCAGTCACTTCCTGGTCCTCCCCAGCCCGGGGAAAGCACTGACGTACTTTCTGTCTCTGTATTGTTGCCTTTCTCCTCCAGGTGATTGTGGCACAGGCTACAGTTTGAAAAACATCACAGCAGGCAAGAGGAACCAGTAAAGGCCCTTAAGCCAGAGAATAGCACCTCTGGTTTTTAGGAGGAAAGTTCTAGAGGCTGAGTGGAAAGACTGAATGGGGAGAGACGGGTGTCAGTGAAGAAGCTGTCACAACGATCTCAAGCACTGGCTCTCAACTTCAACAACTGTGCCCTACAGGGGACATCGGCAATGTCTGAAGACATATTTGGTTGTCACAACTGGGGAATGCTATGGTATGTAGTGGGTCGAGGCCAGGGCTACTGCAATGCATAGGACAGTCCCCACAACATAGAATTATCCAGTCCAAACGTCAGTAGAGATGCAGGACAGGGCAAATTTCCCCGGGGTGGGGGGGAAGCCTTGAGCCCTGCACTGAGAGAGAGAATTCTTAGCTGAGCATGACTGAGAATTCCAGTGCACACCAGAGTAAGAATCACAAAGAAAGTTTATTAGAGAAGGAGTAACACTCCAAAGACGGAAAAAGCAAAGACAAGAAGCCAAGAAAAAAAAGCCAAAACAAGAAAAAGCCCCGTGTGGGGGAATCTTGTGTATGTATCAGTCTTAGTTTCTGTGAATTAAAGTTTAAAGACTTTATTTACCCATTTTTCCTTTGATGAAAAGGGCACGCAATGAGAAAGGACAAGGCTGAGCAATGTGAAAAGGTGAGACTATGCAGCACGAAAACCAGCTGGCAGTTCCCAGCCCTTAATCCACAGGTTCCCACGGTTTTAGCTGGAGGGAACGGATGATTTTATTTTGTGTAGGGCCGACTTAAAGACTGTTTTCCTGTTTTCCTTTCACGGTGTGGGGAAGTGGGTTGTCAGGACCCCAGCGGAAGGAAGTCTGCCTTCGTCCTGCAGGTGTCCTGGCGGCCTGGCTGCAGGGCCGACCAGCACATGGCGGTCCCTGAGTGCGGCTGACTTAGCACTTTGGTTCTCTTGCCTCCTCCCTACTTTAGTACCGTGGATGAGCCCGGGGACAGACTCTGAGGGACTTCTGAGGCTAAACAAATAGGATTTCATAGCTGATCTGATGTTGGATGTGAGAAGGAGTTAAAACTGAAAGCTTTGAATGCGGAAAAGCGGGTGAATGCGGGTGACAGCAACAGGAGTGAAACTGGTGGTGTAAATGAGGAGAAGAAATAATGAAAACGGTCCGGCCATGTTAATGACACCGGGACGCTCATCTGCAGCTTGAAAAAGGGCTGGATTAGAGGCAAAGATCGGGAAGTGTCCATACACGAACGACAATTAAAGATAAGGGTGGATGAGGACGTACCCAGGAAGAAAAGACCAGAAGTGCAAAATAAAAATATATATATTTTAAAGGCCAAGATGAAGAAAAAGTCAGAAATAGAAGAAAGAATGGTCCAGAAAAGAGGAAAACAAGGTCAACGGGGTATCCTCGGAAGCCAAGGGGTGTTTCAAAAAGCGGGCTGGTGAGCAGTGTCAAACGCTGTGGCAATCAGGCCAAGAGTGTGCAGACTGGTGAAAACGATTTGAAAAAGGAAACGAGACAGCAGCGAGAACCCCAGGTCTTCGATCTGAAAGCCTCAAGGACCCCCGCATTCAAGGACCCCCACATTCAACTCCGTTTGCAAACTACAATGGAAAAAAAAAAAAGCTGTTACCATTGGTCATTAGATCTTTAATCTCTTCAACGATAACTTCATTGGCTGCTGTGAGCAACTCATATTTTCCGTCTTTACTCCCCGAGGGATTAAATTCAGATGGAGGGTTGCTGGGGTCCCCGAAGAGGTCCCCAAGTCTGCCATTCTTCCCAGGATATAAGAATCGACTGAAACGGCAGGGGCAGGGGTGGGGGATGGGAGTATCAAAATAAAATTCAGCAGAGAAAAACAAAAATCACATCAATTCGAGACTCAGTTCTCTAATAAATTTCATTTTTAAAAGAAATGTGTAAAATAGGCAAACATGAGTCAACTACCACAGAATGTTTTAATGATTCCACTGTTTTCTGGAAAATGAGAGAAAAAAGAGAGGGTATTGGATGACAGCCTCTTGAAATGCTTCATGGAGTTCTCACTCCACTTTCTCAGACGACGATGGAAAGAGATCAATTCCAAATTCTAAGTTGCTACTAGCTTATTATTTGAGGTATATTTAGCTACCTGGAAATAGAAATCTAGTCCCTGAAAAGATTCCCCTGGTGTTTCAAGACTTTTATAGCAATCATGCAAAACGCGTCTGTGCTGCTTCTAAGAAAATGAAAACTGTTATAGCTTTTACTGGATTCTTGATCAATTCGGCATCATCTTCTTTATTCAATTCTGAGAAAAGTATATGGCGATGATGAGAGCAGCGACCTCACTGGTGGCCCATGGGCTCTCTCAATGCAGAGGAGCTGAAAAACTTCGAAACTATCCACTAACTACGTTGGTAAACGAGAGTCACTTCCACTGTGGTGCACATTTAATTGAGACAAAGGAGCTGTATCCTACATGGGGATTAGATTCCACGGCCTGTGTGTAACAGGACCAGTAAACATGGTCAACATCATTCATGAAAACTCTTGCTGTACGCGTGGCCCACCCATGCATCCGCTGCACATCCATCCACTCACCACCTTGCAGTGACTCTAACACGGCCAGTTTTTACACCAGCGTTAGGAAAAGTTACTGTGTCTTCAGCCACACACCAGATGGAATAGTCGGCTTGGGTTTAGGAAATGGTATTAAAAGAAAAATTTTTATTTGTAAATACTAAAATTACACAGAGAGCAGTTAACTATTCACATCGTTGAGAGGTGCACAGGAGGCAGAGGTGGCCGAAGGGAAGGCAGCATCACGCCTTCCATCCCACCTGGCCCCTAGGGTAGACCGTGAGTAGAGCAGTGATGGGGGCAGCCGCTCGATGTGACCACTCTATGCCTGGAGTATACAGTTGAAGCTGTCTAAGTTACGTGTGCACATGAATGCAACTCCACTGTATATCAGCTAATGAGGTTTTCAATATGCACACCTGTCAAGGTTTACACGTACTAATTCTTGATGCTGAATACTGTTCACTGGTACAGAAATTGTTTGTAACATAGCGTAGGACTAGCACATGCTAAATGGCATAGAAATATCACAAATGTCAAGCACTGAATAGGTAAAATAATCATAATGGTCATACCTTTCTTGAATATGACTCGCTATCACAGCAAGTTTGTTGGAATGATCCATGAATAAGTGAGAATTTCCCAGCACCATCACTGCATCTATGCATTTGGATAAAGTAAACTGTTGAAAAACAGAAGATATTAGAAAGGTAAATCAGCTATCCAAATAACCACATCAGGTCTTGAAATCATTTAATATTTCATTTAAATATTTCATTTTAGACAATTATTCACTGCTAAAAATTTGCTCAGGGGCTCCCTCCTCTGAAGCCATAAGCCAAAACATTTGAAAACTATAGTTCTATAATTTTATTTCTATGGGACTGCTTCTACATCTGTACAATATTCCACAAATATTTTCTGCATAACATTTATGAATAGTAAACATGTCACATCTTCCGTGATAAAATTACAAGCCAACTATTGCTACCCATGGACCACGTAATACATACTGATCAACTTGTAATCTGTAAGTTTTCAATTCATTCATTCGCTAAGTATGCTAAGCACCTGTTATGTGGTATAGCCCTTCTTTCGTGAAAGTTACACTGTCAAAAGTACTAATATTACTACAGGTCATAGATGGATATTTTTATAAACCTGGAATAGGGCATGTTTCTCTTAAAGAAAATACCTCAGGTAGAAAATAAAACACTGACAAATTTCGCTCTATTAAAAAAGCAAAACAAACCTATTAAAATTTCTATATGGCAAAAAAACCGACTATAAACAAAAGTGAATGACAAATGACAAATTAGAAAAAAGTAATTTAAACATATGACAGGCATTGGGTTAACATTTCAATGTAAAGAATGTCCATAAGTCACAAAAAATAAAAATAAATAAATAAATCTTTTATATGCCCGAAGAGAAAAATAGGCAATGCCCCAAGGGAGAAATACAACGGGCAATCAGATATACTAAAAGTAAACTGAGGTAACTTTTTTGGTATCATCTTGGCAAAAGATAAAATAAGGAAAGAGAGCATCTTGTGTTGGTACCAAAAAAAAAAAAAAAAAAAGGAATTCTCATATTCCGCTGACATTGGTGAGAGTTCAAAATAAGACACACTTTCTGTAGAGTAATAAGGTAAGATGCAGTGATGTGCTTGCCATACGATGGAATACCATTCAGCAATAAAAATGATGAACTACTAATACATGTAACAACATGGACAAGTCTCAAAATAATTATGCTGAGTAAAGGAACAAGACCAAAACCCCCCACTGCATACTGTTTCATTCTATTTACGTAAAAATCTAGAAAGGGCAAGCTAATCTAGTGACAGAAAGCAGATCGGTGGTTGCCTAGGGGCGGGCACAGGCAGAAAGAGATGGGTGAAATAAATTACAAAGGAACCTGAAGAAACTTTTGGGAATGATAGATCTATTTGTTCATTATTTTGATTGTGGTGATAATTTCATGAATATATATATATGTGAAAACATCAAATTGAATACTTAAAATGTGTGCAGTTCATTGTACATTAATTATATCTCAATAAAGCTGTTCTTTTAAAAAAAAGACACAATTAATAAAATGAAAGACAAGCCGCAAAGTCGTAGGCAAAGAGAAAATATTTGTAAATCATGTATTTGATAAAGGACTTGTGTCTCGAATATAAAAATTCTCACAACTCAATAATAGGAAAACAAATAGCCCAATTTAAAAATTAGGCATAACATCTGAATATGTATCTCAAAGAAAATACATCATGGCTAATAAGCATGTGAGAAAAAAAAGACTCAACAAATTAAAACCACAATTAAATACCACTACCTAGTCACTAGAATGACTATAATAAAAAAAAAAACAGACAAGTGCTGGCGATGATGTAAAGAACCTGGAACTCTCATCCACTGCTGATGGGAATGGAAAACGGTGTACTCACTTTTGAAAACTTTGGCATCTTGAAAAGTTAAGTCTAAACTTACCATATAACCCAGAAATTCAACTCATATATCTATTTGAGAGAAATGCAAACCCATGTCCACACAAAGACTTGTCTGTGAACTATCAGCATTCTGTGTGAGAGTCGAAAACTGGAAACAATCTACATGTCCATGAGTAAATCAAACACGAGGTATATCCATACGATCAAGTCCTGTCAGTAACAAAAAGGAACCGCAGATACATGCTGTGACATGGATGAGCCTCGAACATACTGCCTAAATGAAAAAAGCCAAAACCGAAAGACCACCTATTACCCAAACTCGCTCGATATGAAAAAGATCAAATACTTTAATAACTATCAAAGAAATTTAATTTGCACTTTGAAAACCTCCCCCAAAAGCAACATCCAGGCCCAGATGATTTCATTGGAGAACTGTACTAAACTTTTAAAGACGAACCGACACTAACTCTAAATAATGTCTTCCAGAAAGACAGAAGAAAACATTTGCCAATTTATTTTATGAAGCCAGTATCACCCTTATGCCAAAACCAGCCAAAGACAGTGCAAAAAGGAAAACCACTAGCAAAATGAATCCAAGCAGAGTTTATTCTAGAAGTGGCAGGCTAGTTCGAGATTTGAAAATCAACGTAATCCACTATATTGATAGGCTAAAGAAGAAAAATCACTATTTGGAGCAGAAAGAGCATTTAACAAAATTTAACATGCATTCATGATAGAACTCTCTAAGCAGACTAGGAGGATTCCTCAACTTAATAAAAGGGGCATCTATAAAAAAACTATACCTAACATCACCCTTAACGATGAGGACAGAATGCTTTTCCCCAAGATCGGGAACAAGGTTGCCTGCTCTCACCACTCTTACTCAACACAGTAATGGAAGTCCTAATCAGTACAATAGAGCAAGACAAGAAAATAAAAGGTATATGCACTGGAAAGAAAAAAATAAAACTGTGCCTGCTTGCAGATGATATAACTTGTCCATGTCGAAAATCCCAAAGAAGCTACAAAAACACTGTTAGAACTAATAAGTGAATTCAGCAAAGTCTCAGGATACATTCAGGATACAGGACCGATGCACAAAAGTCAATCGTATTTCTACATACTAATATCAAACACGTGGAAACCATACCAAAAACACAATACCCATTTACAATTGCTAAAAAAGAGAATATTTAGATATAGATCTACATAACGTGAATAGGACTTGTCTAGTAAAAACTATAAAATGCTGATGAAAGTAATCAAAGATCTAAATAAATGGAGAGATATACTGTATTTGTGGATGGAAGACAGCACAGTTGTCGATTCTCTTCAAATGGATACACAGGTTTACCACAATTCCTATCAAAATCCCAGCAACATCTTTTTGTAGGCAGATAA
>NW_011888804.1:137261-147017 GCF_000151845.1 Pteropus vampyrus
AACGATGAAGACAGAATGCTTTTCCCCAAGATCGGGAACAAGGATGCCTGCTCTCACCACTCTTACTCAGCACTGTAATGGAAGTCCTAATCAGTACGATAGAGCAAGACAAGAAAATAAAAGGTATATGCACTGGAAAGAAAAAAATAAAACTGTGCCTGCTTGCAGATGATATAACTTGTCCATGTCGAAAATCCCAAGGAAGCTACAAAAACACTGTTAGAACTAATAAGTGAGTTCAGCAAAGTCTCAGGATACATTCAGGATACAGGACCGATGCACAAAAATCAATCATATTTCTACATACTGATATCAAACACGTGGAAACCATACCAAAAACACAATACTCATTTACAATTGCTAAAAAAGAGAATATTTAGGTATAAATCTACATAACGTGAATAGGACTTGTCTAGTAAAAACTATAAAATGCTGATGAAAGTAATCGAAGATCTAAATAAATGGAGAGATATACTGTATTTGTGGATGGAAGACAGCACAGTTGTCGATTCTCCTCAAATGGATACACAGGTTTACCACAATTCCTATCAAAATCCCAGCAACATCTTTTTGTAGGCAGATAAGTACGTTCTATAATTTATATGGAAAGGTTATGGAACTGAAATGGTTTGAAACAATTTTGAAAAAGAAGAATAAAGCGGGAAGAATCAGCCTACCGAAGTTCAAGTATTATATAGCTACAGTAACAAAACCATGTGGTACCGGTGGAGGGAAAGACACACAGATGAATGGTACAGACAGAGGGCCCAGAAATAAAGCCACACGTGTGCCCAACTGATTTTTGGCAGAGCTGCATAAGCAATTCCACGGAGAAAGGCTAATCTTCAAAACCGGGGCGGCAGCCACTGGATACCCGTTGGCAAAAAAAAAACAAAAACAAAAACGAGCCTCATCCTAAACCTTACAGCTCATTAAAAAGGAACTCAAAATCGATTATAGACTTAAGCGTAAAACTTTTCACAGAAGACGTAAGCGAACCGGGACCAGGGACTATAAAAGTGTCACAACTATAAAGGGAACACAAAGCCGGAACGCCTGTGCGTGATGGAACAGTTCTGTATCCGACTGCGGTGACGGCGAGACCACGCGGACTACACGTGCACAAACTAGCGACGTAAGACGGCTGCTGACCTGAGTAAGGTCTCGAGAGCGTACTGATGTCAACTTCCTGGTTTCACGACTGCACACAAGTCATAGGAGATGTTATCACTGGGGGAAGCCAGGGCGAGGGCGCACGGGACCTCTGTACCATTTTTTATAATTTCCTGTGAGTTTATAATTATTTCTAAATAAAATATTTCAAAAGAGGTTTTTTTAAAAAAAAAAAAAAACATATTGCATGAAATCAATATATGAAATATCCAGAAATGGCGATACAGAGGTAGAAAGTAGATCAGTGGTTACTGCAACTAGGCAGGGGGTGGAAGCAGCGACTATAAACAGGCATGCAGGAACTTTTTGGGGTGATATAAAAGTTCTAAAACAGAATCGTGGTGGTTACACAACTTTATTGTGGTTTTCACTAAAAAATCATTGAATTGTACGTTATGATGGGTAAATTTTATGGTATGTAAATTATATCTTACTGAGGCTGTTTTTTAAAAAGTAACATAAACATATACTCAGTTTAACCAGAATTATCCAAAGGCCTCATTGAGCGATCTTACCTGAGATTCTTTCAATGCTTGCTTTCCCCACCAAATTGGGTTGGTATCAACAATGATGACTAGAAGGTTCAACTCATCTTCTGAAAATATTAACGAAAATAAAAAACATTAGCCTCATGAAAGTGAATCAAAGCTAACACTCTCCATCTGTAAATTAAATCCAGACAGGCACTATAAGCCTTTACATGGTGATGATGCTATAGTCATGAGATTAACAGAAGGCCAAGTTCTTTGAAAGGTTTAAAGCTCTGTGGGTCCTCAGCAAGCGCTTGCCTGCTTTCTGTCCCACTGCGCCTTTCATCACTAGGATGTAAGCTCCGTGATTTTTGTCTGCTTTGCTACTGCTTATCCTCTGCTCCTGGCACACCACCTAGCCACAGAGGACGCGCAATAAATATCTATTAAATGAACCCAAGGATATCGGCAGTTTAAATGCCTGGTCAACGACAAAAGACGCTGATTAACGAGTAGTTAAGAACCACGAGCAGCAGAATTGTGGGCGAGGGGGTTTAAAGGGAACGCAGGAACTGCTCTGGTCCCGAGTCCATCGTATCACCGAGCAGCAAGGTGTTGTGATTAGGAACCATTTCAAAAAGGTGAAAAACAAAGAGAAAAAACAATTCCTATGTAAAGGATACTTTACTATGGAAAGAATTAGGCTACTCTCCAAACACAAATACAACTAAATGGGCTAACACATTAGTTCACGCAACATTTACACCAAGTACCAGCGTCAGGCGTAGGGGATCCCACGTCCAAGCTCTCAAAGAGCCCACATTCTAACTGAGGTAACAGATAAACAAACCCATAAACACGTGCTGTCATGAAAAACTCAGGATGCTCATTTAAGAGCAAAAGGCAGTGATGTGTTTCCTGCCCCGATGCCTTCCTTACAGTCTCCTGTCTCCCGTATCAGGACAATCCCCACCCCATCTTCGACTGGTTTACATACCCAAATACTATTTACTCTTCAAGGCTCCAAACCGGCGCCACCTCTTTCTTTCAAAAGCCCTCCCCGGGTCTTCCGACAGGTCCTAGCTCCCCGCCTCAGGAGAGAGCAGGAACATCAGCCCCCTCTGCATCAGGCCTGAAGTAAAGAACCCCATGATCCCATTCCACGCTGCCAAATGCCCAGAGAGGGACACATTATTGTCACCTTTCATCAGTTACAAGATATACCCCCTTTTTTTACATTTAACAGGTGCTAAATTCAAGAGGGTGTCTTACGACTAAGATTGGCAGCATTTTTTTTCTTAGTTGTATATTAAATGAAAGCACATTTCGTAATCAATAGTTTTAGATTAGATGAAATATGGTATTTTGCAAATGAAAGTAATCTGCTCTAAGTCGCATGTCCTGCTCTGAAGATAGATCCGCCTGACTGTAAAGGCTGTGACTTCTCAAAGCCCCACGCCTCGTCCTGACCACCCACAGTATTGACTTTCTTCTAAGGACAGTGCTCACTACCTCATGTGACAGTTAGCTGTGTTTCTGATCTCTACCCAATGCGGCCCGCTAGGCCATGGACTCCTTAAAGAATGAGAATTTCTGCTAATTCTGGGATGAAATAACACATGTTAATCACACAACAAAGTGCCTAGCACAGAAGCACTTAAAAACTGTGTCTCCCATAGGCCCTCACACCCCTACCCACGATTCCTTAAGGCTTTGGCCTTATTCTCCATCAGGCCCCATCCCACAATTCTCGGGCCTTCCATTCCTTGCTACTATCAAGCAGCCTGATAAAAAGACATGAAAAGTGTCTATCCGTATACATGCAAGGTCCTTGTGAATCCCTTCTTTGGGTCTCTGCCTCCTCATTTGTAGACAGGGGGCTTTGCCAGGTCTGCCTCCCTCACAGGGTTGCAGTATGGATGAAAACAAATAAAGAAAGTGTGGACAATTGTTACGGCATCTGAAAGGACCTGTTTCTATTCTTGCTCCCTACAGTCCATTTTCCACACAACAGCCAAAATGACCTTTAAAACTGTAAGTCAGATCATAACGCTTCCTTGCTTAAAACCCTAAAATGCCTTCGTATTGCACTTAGAAAGCTCAAGCTCTTTATCATGGCCCACAAGGGCCCTGCACCTGGCTAGCTCTCTGATCTCACCTCCCTATCTCATCGTGCTCCACCCACTTGGCCTCTTTTTTCGTCCTTTAAGACGTCAGGCTCTATAACTGCCAGTATAATGTATGAATAAAAGTCTCGCCCCCTTCCTCCAGGAACCCCCAGGTTCCCCATTTCTGTCTTCTCATTTTTAAGTAGTGGCTCAGTTTGCCACAGGGCCTTTACACAGTCGCTCATCTCAGTTTCGATATCGCCGGTCTTCCTTGGACAACAATCTAAAGAAGCTCCTCCGCGACCAACTCTTATTTAATCACAAACTACCACATCAGCCCATCATGTCGTTTTCATAGCTCCTGTCCCCCTTCGAAATTTTTATTTACTTGGCTATTGTCTGTCCCACCCACAAGAACCTCCACGAGGGCCTGTCATGTTCTCCGCTGTTTCCCAGCGCATACAATAGATAACGACCCGCACACGGGAGGTGATTCAAAAATATTTACTGAATAAATGAATAAATACATTCGCTACTCCTCTGA
Organism: Pteropus vampyrus; assembly: GCF_000151845.1. Taxonomy (NCBI): domain Eukaryota; kingdom Metazoa; phylum Chordata; class Mammalia; order Chiroptera; family Pteropodidae; genus Pteropus; species Pteropus vampyrus. The sequence goes on from NW_011888804.1 coordinate 141,557, forward strand.
AGACCAGACAGGTTCCACCCAGCCCAAAACACATCCTCCGTTTCGCCGGGCCTGGTCCGACCAGCCCCGGGGCCCGGGGCCCGGGGCCCGGGGCCCGGGGCCCGACACGCGCGATCCTCACCGTCCGAGACCATGGCGGCGGGGGTCCCTCAGCGCAGAGCCAGCAGCAGTCAGGCGAGCATCCCGGAGGCGGCGCAGTCCGACTTCCGGCGCCACCGAATGACGCGCGAGGAGGTTTGACCCAGACCCCGCGCCGTACCCACGGCCCCGCCCCCAGCGCGCCGGAAGTGGAGTGCGGCGCCGCGCCGCACGCTGTCAGTCTCTGTAGCTCGTAGCCCGCGCAATCGCGGGACTTCTCCAGGCAGCGCGGGCGTCTCCGGGCCCCTCGGGCTCCGCTGTCCGGAGGGCACCATGGACAACAAAGGTAAGTCGAGGCGGAATGGGCCTGCTGGGACTAAAGCGGAGCCGCGCAGGGAGAGGTCACTTTCCAAGCTCTGGCTGCTCGGTTGGATGTGGCTCCTCTAGTTACAGCGAATCCCTTTCGCTCGTGTATCCAGGGAACGGGCCCTGAGAGTATCCCCAGGCGCTTCTTTGCAGCGCCCTTGTCCAAAGAAGTGAGACTTTGGACGAAGTGTGCAGGTCTTCGCAGTCTTTCTTGGAGTAAGAATAAGACCCCCTGTCCTGTTGGATCTGGTACTGGAATCAGAAAATAAAGCGTGTTTGACGTGCTCATCTAGTGTGTTTATCGAGTGTTTTATTAAGTAAAATACAAGGGCAGACTTTCGTGTTAAATAAAGGGCGGTGGACCTCTCCATACAGTAAATAAGTCTGTATGTTAATAGCCTTGACTTATCATAGACCGTCTGCAAGGGTACAGGAGAAATTGATGAGGTGGTTAACTCTGGGATTCTCTCAGAACTTAGGGTCAAGGATAAGGAAGAATAACCTTTCAGTATCATTTAGTAGCTGTCATCTCTATTCTTATCAACATTTATCATTCCCCTGAAAGCCAAACACCGCGAAAAGGCAGTTTTCAAATTATGTTGCTTCTTAAAATCAACAATTATTAACAAGCTCTCTGGCCTTACATCCTGATAAATAAATTTGATGAATCACTTTTTCCTCTCTCCCCAGAGTTAATCGAATACTTTAAGTCTCAGATGAAAGAAGATCCTGACACGGCCTCAGCAGTGGCTGCCATTCGGACTTTACTGGAGTTCTTGAAGCGAGACAAAGGTAAAGAGGGCCATCCTCGAACACACTGCGCCCTGGGAAAGTCTTCTAGTAACTATCAGAAGTGTGGATATGACAGGTATATGCGTGCCTGTGTAAAGTAATGTCTCCCTAAGGCCAGCTTCTTAATTTCAGTCTTTCTTTTAACCTGGAGAGAGTCCTAAAGTTACCATTAAATGGATTCCTTTTCATAAAAGAAATATACGTTGAACTGAGTGGCCAACTTATATCAAGTTGACCATGAAGCTTAAATTATAGCAATAGTTCAGCTTTACAGCTGTTACTGAGCTTCCGTCTTGTGCCAGATTATGTGCAGATGCTACAGAGAACATTCCAGAATAAATTCTGGTATTATCATCATTCAGGCATTCCAAATGTAAGCATCTGAGTATAGCATGACATCTCGTATAAGCAAAATAATAAAGCTTTTTTTTTAAACGAAGGGCTGGACTAGAGACGTGTGTATCTAGGACAACCTCTACTGTCTCCCCACTGTACTTTCAATAACATCCAAACACCTAAGCCTCACCGAAGCGCTTCGCAGACCTCATCTCTCATCTGCCAGTGCTACTTAATTTCCTTCCCTGCTGTCCCGAGCTGAGCAGTGCTTCAGCCCTGCCAGCCTCTCTTCGTTGCTCATACCAAGCCTGCTTCTGTCTCAGGGCCTTTGCATTGTTAGAGTCTGCTCCTGAAACCTTTCCTACTGGATCTTTCTGCGGTTGATCCTTTCTTACTTAAGTTTCAGTTTAAACAGCCCGTACTTCACAAAGCCACCCCTGCTAACTTTAATGTAGCTTCGCCTTCCTCCTCATCCTGCTCTTTTTGTCCTTATTACAATCTATAATTAACTTGCTTACTTCTTGGCATGTTTATTGCCTGCCTCTTTCACTAGAAAGGGCGTTCCAATCAGAGCAGGGACTCTGCCTGTCGTGATCACCGATGTATCTGGCATCTAGAATAGTGGCTGGCATACAATATGCACCCAGTAAATCTTGGTTGAATGAATGAATGAATGAATGAATGAATGGCAGACCCACCCAGGGAGTGATACTAAAATGAATATCACATTCCTCGTGTGATCAATGCAGGGGAGACAATCCAGGGCCTGAGAGCGAATCTCACCAGCGCCATAGAAACCCTTTGTGGCGTGGACTCCTCGGTGGCCGTGTCCTCGGGCGGGGAGCTCTTCCTGCGCTTCATCAGCCTCGCCTCCCTTGAGTACTCCGTAAGCGCCCCCGCCCTCGCGTCCCCCTCCCGAGTCCGTTTGCACTGCAAGTGTTCTCTCTACCAGAATCGTCCCCTTCCCCTCATTCTGCTCTTTCCTCCTAGGATTACTCCAAATGTAAGAAGATCATGATCGAGCGGGGAGAGCTTTTCCTCCGGAGAATATCACTGTCGAGAAATAAAATTGCAGATCTGTGCCATACTTTCATCAAAGACGGGGCGGTGAGTAGACCTCATGCGTGGTGACTGGGAGTGAGGACTTTGGAGTTGGACTCCTGGGGTAAAATCCCACCTTTGCTACTTAGCTTGCTGTGTAACCTTGGACAAGTCCCTTAACCTCTCTGCGCTGCAGGTTACTCAGGGTGACAACAGCACATACCTCATTGACTCGCTGTGAGGATTAGTGAGCTGGTGTGCGTGGACTCTGCACTGCGCCTGGCACACAGCAAGCACTGTATAAACATTCATGTTATTATTACAGATGGTTGTCATTTCAAACGGGCAGAAAAAAACACTAGGATGGCACGAATGAGTCTTGATTTATTAAGATCTTTCACTAAAGGAGTATTTTCATTATTGGATATGTACTAAATTAATCTGAATTAAATCAAGACAGAACAGCTCTTGTCACTGGTTAATACTGTCTGCCTTCCTGCTGAAGGTTAACACTGGACTCGGATTTTTTTTTTTTCACTGCCTTTCAAATGCTGTTACAGAGGTGCAGAGCTGCCAAGTGTTTGTAAGTCAGGAAAGACAGGAGCTGCAAGTCAAGTCAGTGTCCCAGCGCAGGGGCAATAAAACGCTCTGACGTCTCTCCCACCAGCGTCCCTTTCTGCCGTCTAAGCCTGCACTGACCAGAAAATGATTTACTTGCATTTCGACTCTGAAATCTTGTCCTGTTTTATTACCCTCTTCCCAACCTTTGAAGTATGTTATTAAATAAATGACATAATAATAGGTGTGAGTGGAACTTGTTCAAAAGCCGGTTGCAGACAAAGGTATTTTTAGCCGAGTGGAAGCAAGATTATGGCCGCTGTCACAGAGGCGTCCTCCTTCCGTGCCATCGCTATTCCGTGGGTTTCACTGGCTCTAGTGTCGTTTAATGTGTGACACCCACCTGCATTGGTGCTGATTTAAACTAAACTGAGAGCAAAGCTGCTTAAATTCGAACACACAGATGAACCACCTGGGGATCTTGTTAAATGCAGGTTCTGATTCAGTAGGTCTGGGGTGGGTCCTGAGAATCTGCATTTCTAGAAGCTCTCAGATGAGGCCCAGAAAGGAGATATGGACTTGTGTCCACCCATCTTGAGTTGTGGGGTCCCCTGTGCTCCATTCTGCACAACAGAGGTGAGGTTACGTGTAAGTGTCTGCAAACTGTCCCCAGCCCACGAGTGGCTTGCACTTAACGCAAACACTGTTTATAGATTCTTAAAAGTCAGTTAACCAATATTGAAACACTGGATTTTTGGCTCCTGTAGAAAAATCAGACGATCTGGCAACAGTGGGACTATGTGACAACAGCTGGAACTCAGCCTTTCCACTTCGCTGCTGGCCCTGCCCAGCCCACTGCATTTATTATGCTCCCTGCCTGGTACCTGTAGGCCCAGGTGTGCAACCCATGTCTTAGAAATAGAAAACCCAACCTAACGGAGGCTCTTGTCCACCACATGGGTACCACTTCTGTACCTGCTGTCGGGAGAGGGGCCCCGTAATAAATCCCTCCGGCAGAAATCCTTTACGACTGGTATATGGTCTTAAACTCAGAGTACCATCAACGGTCTTTTCTCCTGATCATAGTTGATCTGTGAGAAAGCATGCAGAAAAGCTCTAGGGTCCCAGACACATGCATCAGCGGGGCCCAGGGTATGGGTGACCGTGGGAAGCTCGCCCCTTTGACGGCGCTGTCTCGGTTCACAGAGAATATTAACTCACGCCTACTCCAGAGTGGTCCTCAGGGTCTTGGAAGCAGCTGTGGCGGCCAAGAAGCGTTTCAGTGTGTACATCACAGAGTCACAGCCTGACATATCAGGGCAAGTATCTCTCTCTTTGATTATGTGCCCAGCAGTCATTTTTAAAGACCAAACTGAGGATTAGGATCCACTGTAAGAGGAGCCAGAACATGTCCCCTGACCAGTCAGTATTGCCTGTGACTGTGTCTGTCCCCACCCCTGGATGAAAAACCATTGTGCATGTGCGGAGGGCCACAGTACAGGACCTAGGGGGTTTATTTAGTTGTTAAATCGGGGGACCGCAAGAGATTGTGTCAATTCAAAGATTCTTACCAGGGAACTATCCAGCAGATAATGAAATAAAAATTTTTTCTTCTGAATTTGCATCTTACCCAGAATCCCCAAGAGTATATAGTTTTCCTGAAACACATACTTCCTCCTAAAAAACCCAAATTCTTGTTTCCTTCATCCAGAGTTTGGGATCGGTCCTTAATCCATTAACTGAGTTTCAGGCTAACATGATTTATCACTGTCAGTTAAGTGACTCATGATACACCACTAGGGCACTTTCTCCAATTTTCCCTAATGTTCTCAAATGTCATTTTCAGTAAGAAAATGGCCAAAGCCCTCTGCCACCTCAACGTCCCTGTCACAGTGGTCCTGGATGCTGCTGTTGGGTAAGTGCCTGGCTTCCCCGAACACCAATACTCTTCCTCAGCCACTCCCAGGGTTGGTTGGGAGCAGGGTTTCCAGACTGAAGAATGAGTCCCATTCATAAACCTGAACTGGGTAGCGTCCCACGTCTTAATTGATAGCTGCAGTAAACCAGCAAGCTCGTTAGATCTGGATCGTGTGCCAGCAGGCAGGCTGTAAGATGCTGCAGAGAATGCGAGGCGTTTACGTAGTATCACGGTGCTAAGGTCGGCTTAAGGTCAGCGTACCTGATGAGTGCTCCGCCTTCATCTGAAGACACAGGTGTTCCCAGTGGCTCTCTGGGATTCTTCGTCTCACCCATGCCACTTAAACCAAGGTCACATGTCCCACGGGTTGTC
>NW_011888804.1:147067-156184 GCF_000151845.1 Pteropus vampyrus
CTTCATCTGAAGACACAGGTGTTCCCAGTGGCTCTCTGGGATTCTTCGTCTCACCCATGCCACTTAAACCAAGGTCACATGTCCCACGGGTTGTCCCTTTTCACGAGGGAAAAGACGAGAATCATCATCTCTTGGAAAGAAACACATAAGGTACATGATTAAGAAGTTAAGAATACGTTTAAGAGTAAGCATTTTGAAGAATTCTGCTAGTTGCTCATATTAAAAGGTAAATTGGCCTTCCCCCTACCCGAAAGATTGAGTTACGTGACACATTTTTTCTAACTTAGGTCACATCAGGTTTATAGAGTGTGCCTCACGTGGTGATACATACCAGGTCGTGAAGTTCTTGCTTGTCACGCGCATGTGCGCACGTACCAGGTGGCAGTGTCAGGTGTACACCTTACGGCGGGGTCGCGATCAAAGCAGGTTTTAACGCCCCTGGTAGCAGAACTGGTAGCAGTTCCAGAGTTGTCTCATGTGTTGAGTGCTCTTTTGAAGAAAGTTACGAGAGGAGCTTAACGCAGTGAAATTGGAATCTTGGTCTTTGCAGATGGCGATGCTACTAACAAGAGCCAAGGAAAGAGCATAATTATTTTTTAATTTCCTTAGCTATATCATGGAGAAAGTGGATCTTGTCATAGTTGGTGCTGAAGGAGTCGTTGAAAACGGAGGCATCATCAACAAGGTAGGAGCATCGGTCCGCCACAGTTCCTGTTCCGGCATAGGGACCAGAGGGGCCGAGGCCACCCACCGGCATTGTGCGATAGCGATAGCATTCGGTCCCTAACCTGCCTCAGGGCTGTGCCATCTCCTCCGATCCTTCACGGGTTCCACAGGGCCCTGCGCCGGCATCCAGCTTGGTCGGAGTTCCTTCTGCTTGGAGACTGATCTGTATAAATTAGGAGAATGTAACTTCTATTTCCTCAAAACACGTTTTCACTGAAATTTGGGGTTGGTTTTTCTTTTTAATCGATCATATTTGACATCAGTATAATGTTAACATTTTTCTATCAGTTCGGTTAACATGGAAAAGTTTTATGATTGTTTTTGTGTCTTGTAAACTATATGTAACATAAAATTTGCCATTTTATCATTTTTAAGTGTACAGTTCGATAGGATTAATTACATTCACATTGTCGTGCAGCCATCACGTTTTCAAAACTTTTCCACCGCCCCAAACAGAAACTCTGTCACCGTTAAGCAAAACTCACCATTCTCCCTCCCATCCCCTAATCGAATGTCCTGTCTCCATGATTTTTGCCTAGTCTCAGTATCTCATCTAAGTAGAATCACACTCTTACCTTCCAAGTTTGGCTTTCACTTAGCATGCTGTTTCCAGAGCTCACCTGTGCAGCAGCATGTGGCAGTACTTCATGTCTTTTTTGTGGCTGCATAATGTCCTACTGTCAGGATGGACATTGCTTTTTCCATTCATCCGCTGATGGACACTGGGGTTTTCTACTTATTGGCTGTTGTGAATAATGCTGCAGTGAGCACGGGTGTGCAATGACCTATTTGAGTTCCTAGTTTCAGTTCTTTGGGGTATATACCTAAAAGAATTACTGGCCCGTATGGTAATTATGTGTTTAGCTTTTGGGGAAACAACCAGACTTTTCCATAGCGGCTGCATCATTTCGCATGCCCACCAGCAACGTACGAGGATTCCAGTTTATCTACATTCTTGCCAACACTTTTTTTTTTTTTTTAATTATAGCCATCTCAGTAGGTGTGGAGCAGAATCTCATTGTGGTTTTGACTTGCATTTCCCTAATGACTATGAATCTTGAGCATCTTCTCATGTGTTTTTTGGCCATTTGTATATCATTGGGAAAATGTCTGTTTTCTTTTTTAAAAGATCCTCTTTAATGCCGAAGCCAGAATTACATATATTGTGTCCCCTGTACACTTTTTGTTACATCCACTTCAGATGTGCTATAAGATGTCATCTTTCTCTCCTTTCTGATTCGCAGATTGGAACAAACCAAATGGCTGTGTGCGCCAAAGCACAGAACAAGCCCTTCTACGTGGTTGCAGAAAGTTTCAAGTTTGTGCGGCTCTTCCCACTAAACCAACAAGACGTCCCGGATAAATTTAAGGCAAGAGTTTGCCATATTTGAAGGGGTATTTGAGTCTAAACTGAAACCTTTGGGAAAAATGCATCGCTAATAATGTTAGTTATTCGCTTCCTGGTGCTACTTTCTCTAGCAGTGGGGATACAAAGATAAAGTGGTGGATGTTGGACTCACAGAGTCTAATTCGTACCCAGATTTTCAGTTTTTCAATCTCTCATACGGGCAGAGAAGCCGGGGAGGGCTGGTGGTGAACAGTCCAAGATTTGGAGTCAACTCTCTGGGCTCAGCTCCCATCTCTACCACTTACTGACCATGTGACCTTGGGCGAGTCTTCATTGTAAGCGCTGAACTTCATTTGTCTGTACAACAGGATAATGGTATTATCAGTCATGACAATTCTGAGATGATCCATGGAGAGCTTAGCACAGTGCCTGGCACATCGTCAGCCCTCTGCAAAGGCTGTTCTGAGGGAATCCAGCACGCTGGTGAGGGGACACTGTGCCCTTGGCCCATAGGCCGCCATGATCTGGCCCACCCAGGTGACACTGCCCTCCTCGCCAGCGTGCTGCTCAGCTGGCTGCTCCCCGTTTCCGGAGGGCACTTTCAGGTGGTTGCACAGCGGCTGCTCAGGCCCAGGCCTCGGCCGTGCAGCACGCTGGATGTGGGGGCAGACTAACATCTGCTTTCTGTCTCCTAGTATAAGGCCGCTACCCTGAAGTCTGCGCACACTGGACAGGATCTCAAAGAGGAGCACCCGTGGGTCGACTACACCTCCCCGTCCTTAATCACACTGCTGTTCACAGACCTGGGCGTGCTCACGCCCTCGGCTGTCAGCGACGAACTCATCAAGCTGTACCTGTAAGCGCCGGCCCGCCCCCGCCACGGACAGCCGAGGCAGGCGGGCAGAGTGAGTGGCCTCTCGGGCCCATGTGAGCCAGTCCAAGACTGAATTTCTCTAAATCAAGATTAATGGACTAAGGACTTAAATTCTTAAGTCTTGGAGAAATTTTTATTCACTTCCGTCCTATTTAAGTATGTTCATGGTTCCTCAAAAACTCAAATTATGCTGCCGGTTTCCAGACACTTCCATTCATTTCCTGTTTCCAGAAATACAGGTTAGATTATTGGCTCCTTAACCGATGAAAGACGTGCCTGAGTCCCCTCCCTCCATCTTCCCTGCTCTCCGGACTGAATTTGCCAAAAGCTTCAAAGAGATGCAGGCCTAAAAAAGCAGGTGCTCCTGACTGCAGCCGGCTGCCCCTTCCTCACTGGCCAGCAGCTGCCCGGGACACACAATACATGTGGCGCCTTGTAAGAAAGGCAGAAAACACTCGCTCCCTTGGCCTCGGGCTTCCAGTGAACACGAGCCAGGGGCCACCATCCCCCGGCTGGCATCAAGCCGAGTGGAGTGGAAACTACCCACAGAGCCCCAAGAGGGCAGAAGCGGCAGTTAGCGGGAGTATCCACATGGCTTGCCAGTTAAGACGCCTTCCAGAACATTTGTTACATTAAATTCTGCATCTGCAAATGATGTGAATTTTAACAGGTTTGGGACCTGAGCAACTTTTAAAAATTGTACTTGGGAACAAATTCAGCATCTTTTCAAATAAATTGCATGAGACTTTGATACGGTGTTACATTGGGACTGAGCGCTGCCCCAAGCCCCACTGTTGGCCACAGTGGTGAAGGCACCTTGTAGCCACATTTACACACTTAAGATACAGCTGGTGAGAAGAAAATATAGTTTATTCAACAGAGGCGTAATAATTTTCTTTCCCAGGGTATGACCCGCTTCCTCGGTTTTTTAGACACCCCCCCCCCCAAAACAGTACTAGAGACTTTTCTAAGAAAAGAAACACGCCAGCAGCATTAGCCGCCCTATGCAGGTGCTCAGTGCATCAGAGAGACCTGAAGTCCAGGGGTCAGACACCCAGGGAGGTATGGTGCCTGCAAACACGAAGGAACCTTAAACAGCCTACAATCGAGTCTACTTCAGTATCTGCGTGTAAAAAAATAAGTGTAAATTCGCCCCAGAAAACAAGCTCTTTATATAGATGACATGTGAAATATATATTGACATCTGTTATTTACACTCGCGTGACCTCCTCAAGGCTGGCACGTTTCTAGTAATAGTCAAGAGTGCGAATCCTCCCTCCCTCATCTCCCCCGTCTGAAACGACAGCTTGCAGAGATGAGACGCTTCCTGCGTGTCTGCCGACGTTCTGACGTGCAGCGAAGGCCAACGTGAGCCGCCTGCCGCGTGCGGGGCACACACGTGCGTCTCGCCTCAGGTCCGGGGATCAGCAGTCATCCTACAAATCTGCGATTCCGGAATCTGCTGCCTTGACTGACTTTTTGCCACTTGTCAACAATCCCTTCTCAAATTCTTCTTCAGTGATTTTGCCTTTTTTAAACTTTTTCAAGAGCCTTGTATCATTAAGAAGTTCCTCCATGTCCTCATCTTCAATGTCAGAACCCTAAATACAGAAGAGAACAACAAACCACTGAATTTCTCGGCAGCAGCGTCGTAAGAAAAAGCAGCAGCTCTTAATCAGGAGCGACACGCTCTCAGACCCAGGTCACCAATGTGATGCAGAAATTTGAGAGCCCCACGCAATTCCTATTAAAAAATACTATTTCAATAAAACGTGTTGAGAATTCTAAATTGACTATGTTAAGTAATAAAACTGCAAACTTTACCTCTTCCCTTTTCCTTTTGTCATTCATTTTTTTCTTCTTTTTCTTTTTGGCTTTCTGCTTTGACCAAGCTTTATTTTTTATGAATTTTCTTCTCCCTTCATTTTCTGTTTTCTCTTTTCGTTGTTGCTCCAGGAGTTTCTGCCTCTGCTTCTCTCTCATTTTATCTTTAAATGGGATGGTGTCTGTGTTAATGTCCACGGGCACAAAATCTGCAAACTGCTTTCCTCTCAGTTCTGGCATCTTGGGCATCCTGAGCAGGGCGAAACCCCGAGCAAGAGCAGCAAAATCGAGATCTAGTTAAATCAAATCATCAGCATTAGCACCCAAAACAGGATTAGGAGAATCGACCCGTGAAGATTCCTAGTAATAAAATTTTTCTAACCAAATGGTCTGATGGATTCGTTTTAATGAGAATTAAAATAATTACATTTTTACTAAAAAGGAATACTCAACAGCCAGTTTATTCTGTCTACTCAAACCCTAGGAAGACTTCCTGTTACATGTTTAGAAAATGTTAACACTGACAGGTGCCTAAGATTTTTATAAGACGAAGCAATTTCATACTTGTAAAACCGTCAGCTATTGAAGGTGGAGACACGACCAGAGGAAGACGTCCAGCTCACCCTTTAACCTGAAGATGAGGCTGCACTCGTGCTTCGCGTACGCCTGGACGTGCGACACAAATGCTCGCATGCCCTTCTCAAACACGGCTCTGTCGGCCAGGGCCATGGCCCTGAGCCTCGGAAGGACGTCCGCGGTGCTCTTCTGGAGGCTCATCTCCTGCAGGGGGCACTGCACAGAGGCCAGTCACTTTTCCTGGCTGGAATCACCTCATCCCCAGGGGCTCCCCCTCAGAGCCAGTGCCAACAAAATCAGAGGCAAACAGTTCATTTTAATCTCACATCAGAGGCTGGGAAGCCAAAATCCAACCCAAGTATTTTACTTGGGCCGAAAAAGTATTTTAAATTTTTTAAAGTTTTAAAATTAGATTTTAACATAAAGTCCTGATTTCTGGCTGGAAAGTATGGCAACACTAAGTCCACGTTCCCAAGCAGAGACACTCAGCTGGCGCCAAGTGGTGGCTGCAGCCCTGGACGAGGCCGGTGTCTCCACAGCCTTCGAGGCTCCGCACTCCCACCGCCAGCCTGGCCCTGTGAGTTTGCAGCCAGCCCCCAGTGTGAGCTCCAGACCACTTATGGAAAAGAACTTTTCCAGCCACCCGTCACGGTATTCCATATGAAGAGAGATGACAACTTACTTTCTGGTTAATTGCAAGGAAATTGACGTAGGACTCTTCCATGGGGAGGAGGAACACCAGCGCACTGCCGCCGTGGCCGATGCGGGCCGTGCGGCCACAGCGGTGCACGAAGGCGCTGTGAACACAGGATGGGAGCACGGTCACGTGACGACGCCGGGCGGGGCGCGGGCCTGCAACTGCCAGACCCCGCAGCTCAGTCCCAGCTCTGCCACTTACGGGCCCTGAACTAGAAGAGCTGGCGGTTACATACACATCGCCAACCAGACGGGATTCCGCAAGACGGTTAATGAACTGGAAAGCTTTTGGATTTATTCCTATCTGATGATCTGACGGTCCTAACAGAAAATCTGGAAAATCATGAAAAGTATTTAAAAAAAAAAAAAGATGCCCTGTAAGCCCTCCACCAAGAAATAACCATTATTACTGCTCAGGGGCTTATGCTTGACAGCACTTCTTAAGAAAACCTGCTTACTTTAGGAGAATAACAAATGTTCATCTGTGGTGTGACGTACTGTTTTCCTTTCAACATTCTATCATGTACGTTTCTGCAGGAACTTGAAAAATACCTTTCATTTGAAAATACCTTTTGACTGCTGTGTGACATAGAATCATTACTGACATACCAGTGATGCACCCATTTGCCTATTTTTGCCAGTTAGAATAACACCTGGCAAATGTCATTTGTTTACTCCCTCGGGATCCGTATTTCGTTAGGCGAGGTCCCAGGCAGAGGGGAACGATGACCGTGCTGTACCTTGCGTTGCTGGGAGGGTCGTACTGCAAAACCCAGTCGACTTCGGGAATGTCTATTCCTCGGGCCATCACGTCAGTGCACACTAAAATCCCGCTAGAAAATGACAAGACACGGTTCTGCGTGAGGAGGCCACCGTTTTCATCACCAGCAGCCTTAACTGACCTCGGTGAGGACAGCTGTAATACATAGGTTCTAGAATCTCAAGATTTTCATTTTTTCTTCCTCCTAAGACGCTCTAGGGCTTTAGAAATTCCCAATGAAAATAGAAGGTGAAAGGAGACAGTGAAAGGGTTTTTAAATTAGCATATTTCCACTTGAAAAAAAAACTAGAGGGTCTAAGCTTCACAGGTGTTTAAAAAAGACAAGTGAAATTTTCCATGCCTGACTATAACGGTTGTATCACTTTGCCTAAGATTGCTTTTAACAGAGCAAGGATGCTCATAATTAAGGAAAACAGAAAAGTATTATTTAAATGCACAGACAGAATCGAGTTACGGTCACCGAGCTCCGCATTCCCTACTGTGCAGTCACCTGCACGACAACCTGGAAGCTAGACGTCATGGGTCACTCCTACCTGCCCACTTCACCCATTCAACAGCTGCCATGACCCCCACCGGCCAGGCCCTGGGCCGAAACCAGGGAATCAGGCGTGCACACAACATACGGGTTCCGTTGTGCTGCAGCTTAAAATCGAGCAGGGGAGTCGCCACGTGCAGTGGGGTCAGGACAGAGGGACGGGCGCTGGGCATCTGCACAGAGGGGATGTGGTAACTGGGGCAGAGGGGGCTGCAGGCTGTGGACAGGTCACCCACGGGGCTTTGGGGCAGAGGGACGGGAAGACGCGTGCAGTGGCTGGAGACCCATCTCTGTGAAGCTCCCCGACCTCTGCAACCCGCGGAAGCCCGTGAAGATCTTGTCCCGCTTGTACTTCATCTTCCCGTGGATGCACATGACCTCCGTGCCCTTCACCAGCGCCTCCAGGGCCTTTCCGTAGTACTCCACGCAGGCGCAGGTGCTGCAAGAGGGACAGAGGGCGTGGTCACTGGCCACCCACTCTTCCACAGCGGGCGGGGGAAGGCCGTGAGCACCGACAGTGATGACCCCATCCTCTGGGAAACATGGAGACGGCTGTGAACTTCACCCACAGCTTAGCTCTGAACCTCGAACCCTCTCTGCAGTGAAAAGCCGATCTTTTGACAAAATCCCTTAAACGTGAATTAAAACCCCAAGGATGTATTTTCACTGTCTAAAGATGTTCCAGCAAGGGGGCTCTCCCTGCCCTGAGAAACAGCATTAGTGCAAGCTGTCCTTCCTAACAAACAATGACGTCTGAAATATAAAGTGTCGTAAGATTTCGAAACATCCCTGCTCCTCATTTGGGGAACTGCTTCCTCCCCCATTAGTGTGACCCCTGGGCTCAGTGGACAACCTAAGTTAGACCCATCATCCTCGCCTAGGTACCTGGTCTCAGCTTCGAGTCACCCAACGACATAAGGGAGCAGGGCCATCGCAATGAGGATGTGCCCTAAACACGTGGTCACAGCACTCTCCGGGGTTCCCGGACCCCATCTTCAAATAGGGCTGGGCACCCCACTTTCTCCGTGGGGTCGGTGAGTTCCCAGTGCTACATCCTGCTCGTAACGTTCACTCCCAAACCTCTTTTATTTGGAGGGATTCCAACGCGACATCAAGTCCATTTGCAGATGAGGGGACTGAAGCTTAGGGAGAGGCAATGGGGAAGCGGCAGAGCCAGAGCCAAGGTCGGAGTGAGTCCTGCAGTGTCCCTCCCTCCAGGCCAGGCTGCAGGATTCCAAGCCAGGCGACTCCTATCTACGTAAACACCTGCGTCTTATGTACCCGTGCTAAGTGACTGCTTCACAGTTTCCGCCACAAGTCACACCAGTACATAATAAAGCAGTTTTACACACTGCAAGTCACGACCCATAGATCCTGACAGCAATCTGGGGGGTCCTGAAATCAATTTAGTGAGTTTGGACCAGAACAGAAAACATCAGAAATGCGGCCCGCCGCGCCGAGTGCGGTTTTGTGAACTCCATTTTGCACTCACGCGTCGAGAGCTAATGTACTTTATTGGTGGACGGACAGGTGAAAAAGAAAAAAAAACCTCAGGCAGTGTCGAAAAGCACCACATCTGTCCTGTGTCTTGCATTCTGACAGCAGGGCAAACCCCCCTGTGACAGACACGGGGCTAGCCGATCGAATGCCATTCCCAGCCACCTCCTCCTCTGCCTCCTCACCACAGAGGATGGGACAACTACACACTCACTCTCTCCACCACTCTTGATGTGAGGGGCTGCGAGTGACCCACCGCC
>NW_011888804.1:157764-191307 GCF_000151845.1 Pteropus vampyrus
TACACAACACCCTCCTAGCAAATTTCAAGTACACAACAGTGTAATTAACTGCTGTCACCAAGCCGCGCCTCAGACTCCAGCCGTGAGGACACAGAATCGCAGGGAACAGTGAGAACGCCGTCGGGTGCTCACCATGTAGTAGTTCTCCAGGCGGGACGGGGTCTTCTGGGTGCTGCTGGCCGCCACGCCCTTCTCCCGTACTGAGACCCGCACAGGGTTCCGGAGGCCAGCCCTCACCAGGCTCTCCACTTCCTGCGTCTGAGTGGCGGAGAAAAGGCCCGTTCTTCTTTGCTTTGGCAAAAACTCCAGGATGGTGTTAATGCTAAAAAAGAAGGGGTGGGGAGGGGAGCCTCATTCATCGGCATAATCCAGAAATCCTGCATTATGATACCACGCAGGTCTTTAGAAGACAAAGAGAAACTATCACCATATTTACAGTAGATACTGAGAGGTGGGACCATAGGTGATTTTCATTTCTTCTTATATTCTCATTTTCCCAAGGTTTCTCCAAAGAAGCCTATAATTATACTTTCATAATGTGAGACAATTAAAAGCAGCGAGTGAAATTATGAAACAAAACTTGAGACTAAAACCCACTAAACTATATTCTTTAAGTGGGTGAATTGTATGAGATATGAATTATATCCCAACAGAGCTGTTTATTTTTTAAAAAATCTTAAAGAAACCACAAAGGAAAATGCACCTTAAGGAGAATGAAGAACTGGAACTTAAATTGTGTACTAGAATTTGAAGGACCAAACCACCTAATGTTCCAAAGTTCAAAGTCATGAGGAAACAAGGGCGTTCATTCCCTTTGGGCCTCCCTTCTGCACCCAGAGCCACCCAAAGCCAATAGAGCTCCCGATCCAGCACCTTGCCTCAAACCCCATGTCCAGGAGTCTGTCCGCTTCATCCAACACCAGGACGTCCAGGGACTTCACGCAGCTGGCCAGGTCCAAGCCCTCGGCCTTCCTCCGGAACATGTCCTCCAAGCGGCCTGGAGTCGCCACCACGATGTTCCCACTTGGAAAACAGTTAACGTTTCCCACTCTCTCTGATCCTGCGCACATTTCTGCTTCCAGATACCGCCCCCCAAAAGTCACCCGGCTCCCAGGGAAGAGAGAGGAGACAGGAGCCAGGGAGGAACGCTGCAGGGTGGGGAGCACGTGGGCTGCGGGGGAGACGGACTCCACCTCCGGGCTGAGACCTAGGGCGGCCAGCAGACTCCAGACTCCAGCCCATCAGCCACGTCTGGCCTCCGCCTGTTTCCATGACATTCTATTGACAGGCGCCCACGCCCCTTCATTCACGTGTGGTCTCTGGTGGCTTCCACACCACAACAGCAGAGCTGAAAGCTGTGACAGACTGTGTGGTCCACAATCTAAAATATTAACCATCTGGTCCCTTACAGAGAGGTTTGCAGACTGCTGACCGAGAACAAGGCACTTAGCCACGTTAGGCCCCAGGTAACTAACTTGTCTACAAAATGAGGACGCTAACCGAAGTAGAGATACTTTCACATAAAGATCACAGACTGGCAGACTGAAAACCCAGTGTGGCCGCAAAGATTGGCTGACCTGCAAGATTTTTAAAAATGTGAATTACATGCCAATGGTTAAAAAAATCTGGAGATAACACAAAAATCTAGAATTCCATATTCTTTTTAATAACCCAATACCGAGCCAGAGTCCTGCACAGCAGCTACCAGCTGGAGTCAAGCATTCTGGCGCCTCCCAGCCAGCTCTTCCCCAACGCCCCCCAACCCCCTTCACGCTGTTATATTATCCTGACCCCAACCTGACCCCCAGAGGAACCAGTTTGTGACCCCTACTGGAAAGCATCTCACCTTATAGCTGGGACACAGTGAGCGCTCAATAAGAGAGACTTCTCCTCATAAAGATTGACTAACGAATTGGGCGCAAAACCTATCGCGGCCCTTTGCAAGCCTTATGCATGGAGGGGCCAAATGAATCCCAAGGGCCGGTGCACCCCATACTGGAGCGCGCGCCCCGAATGTCTAGTACCACCTGCAGCATGCTCCACACTGCACGAGCCTCTGAACGTAAAGTGCTGAGAGAGACACTCCTGACTTCCCCTGGCCTCCTGGCCCACGCGGTACCGAGAAGCCAGCAAGGACACTGCAGCAGCAGGCTGGGGAGGGAAGGGGGTGGCACTGGGGGACGGTGGCCTCGCAGGCCCTGTACTAACATCAGAGCCAGCAGGGCCACGAGAGAGTCTTCAGGGAGTGACGTGATCACACTGGCATTCTGAAGAGGCCGCTCTGGGTTGCTCTGTGGAGCAGATCGTAAGGAGAAACACGGAAGGGAGAGACAAAGCTACCGCAGGACCCGGGAGGGAATGAGTGGGACAGGCAGCGACAGGTTAGAGACACACTTTGGTGAGAAAATGCAAAGGACCAGGAGATGGTTAATGTGAGTAGTGAGGGGGGAGGGGACTGGTGGGGGGACGGTGGGGTGTCAGGACTGACTCCAGGAGCACGTGAGCGGGCCGAAGAACGGAGATCTGCAGCTGAGGTGCATGTCTGGGGCTAAAACTCCAAGCCCCCATTTTAGATGTTTGCAGCCGCTGAGAGGCCAGGGGAGATGCCAGGCGGACAAGTGTCTGTAGGTCTGGGGCTGAGGGCGAGGTCAGAGACCACCCAGTGAAGGATGAGACCACGTAGAGAGAGCCCAGAGAAGACAAGGGCCCCAGAGTCGTCTGGAGAGAGTGGGGGGCCACACCCCGCCCGGCCCCCTCCCCTTGCAGGGACAACGCTCGCTGGAGGCGAGTATTCGGCAGGGCTGAAGGAAGGAGCCGGCGAGCAAAACGTCAGGTTGACCAGGAAAGAAAACCTTTCGGGGGGAAGGTGGATGCTGAAAGGGGAGCTTCCGCTCGGGTTCAGTGCCAAGGGCAAGCGAAGAGATAAGCGGAGCAAGCAGACACCCCAGACCTACCCCTGCTGCTTAAACCTCGCAACATCTTCTCCAGGATTCCTGCCTCCGATCCAGAGAATCTGGCTACGAAAAGAGACAGGTCTGTGAGCAGGTCAGGCAACATGACGGCCCGTGGCTGGCAGGGACACTGCATCCACTGTACCTGAACTGTGGGAAGGGCCTCGTGAAATGCGACAGGACCCCATCTATTTGAATAGCCAGCTCTCGAGTGGGTGTGATGATTATGGCTCCAACCTGCCCATGCGGGGGAAGGGACATGATGAGCAGTGTGCGGGGCTCGCGACCTCCACACATACGCCCCACACCCCGCATCTCACAGGGAGACTCCCAGAGGAACGGTGCTTCTGGGGCTCGCTCAGCACTGTCTGGTTACAGTGCACTCAACGACTTTGAATCCTGATCAGTTCTCATTATTCACGGCAGTTCTGTTCTATAGTCACCGCAAACATGAGCTAGTAGACACTAAACCACTGCTCCTCGGAGAAATACGGGGTGAGCGTCCCACGTGCCTCTAGTCACATGTTTGTCAACCCATCAATACATAACCTTGATTTACGTTTTTATGTAATATATATTGTTGATTCATTAACATTAAACTCAGCCAACAGACCGATAACTCGCACCGGAATGAAGCTTAGGTAATACACGTGTCATCTCCGTAAGGCACGTCACAGCCTTCCTGCACTCAGGGACGCTGGACAGCGCGTCAGCACTATGCTTGGGGCCATTTTAAACCGTGAAATCACCAAAGAAAATGTGAAAACCACGGTACGCAGACTGTGAAAGGGACCCATCTACAGTGGGAGAGCTGAAACAGGAAGGCAGAGTGTCGCCAGGAGGGTGCGCAGCAGGCAACCCAAACCTGTCACTGCTCTGCGCGAGCCCACGGGTAAGCGAGACAGCACGACGAGTCCTGACTGGGGAGCTACGAGTCCATCTTAACGAGCAGGCAAATTCGCAGATACAGAATCTGCAAATACTGAGGACAGGCTGTATTTTTATGTATGAAGCTTCTGGCCAGCGTCTTACTCAACTGTGACCTCTCCGACGACTAAGTGAAAATAAGTCACTTAGCTCTCCTCACCTGACTCTTTTTTAACTTCTCTTCCCGTCTCAGGAGAATTTCCAGGATGGGGATGACAAAAGCGAGTGTCTTCCCACTCCCGGTGACCTGCAAGGGGAGAAGGTGTTGACTGGTTTTCCCCTCACGGTTCATTTTAGAGGGAAGACAGGAGGACGGGCTGCCCTGACGCCAGGTACTCACCGCTTCTGCAGCGACGTCTTTGTTTTTCAGGAACAGAGGGATGGCTGCGGACTAAGGAGAGAGGGCAAAGCGCTGGTTAGAGAATGCCATGACTCCACAGATGAGCCAAAGCCCTGGGCATGTACTGGGCGGCCTTGGGCCCCACCCCAAAGCGGACTCTGAGCAGAGTCACCGCTAGGCACCCCGAGGTACCATGACGGGGTGTCTGCACATGTGTGTAGGGGAACGCGAGCTGAGCTGGGATTCAGGAGTCCTGAATTCTAGTCCTGCCTCACCTGCTTTTCCGCTCTGGACCAGGAAGGGTTTGAAGGTCCCTTCCAGCTCTAGTATCAGAGAACAATAATTTCACAGACCCTCTCATTGTAAACACCGTGCCGGCCTCCGGGGTTATGAAAAGCCCGGCCCTTTGGGTTCAGGAACCAGTGGCTAAACATGAAGCAGACTCAGGGCCTGGCTTCGAGGTCACCTCTCCAGGACCCTCGCCTTGCTCCCCCGAGCCTGAGCTCACCCCATCACAACACATCTGACTTTTCCAATGGCCTCTGCGCAAGCAGTTCTCAATCTGGGTGATTTCTGTCCCCCCAAGGAACACCTGGCAATGCTTGGAGACATTTTGGTACCCAAATGCCACTGTGTGTCTGTGTGTGTGGGTGGGGGTTGTGCTACTGGCATCTAGTAGGTAGAAGCCAGGGACGCTGTTAAACAGCCTACAATGCACAGGACCGCACTCACAACAAAGAAGCATCCAGTCCAAAATGTCAACAGTGCAAATATTGAGAAACTGTGCTCTAGATCACTGCTGTCCAGCAGAAATATGTGAGTCGCATACACAATTTTAACATTTCTAATAGCCGCCATCCACCCAGACGCTAAGGACAGAAAGCTCAGGATCCCTCTAGATTCCTCTTTCGTAGCCCCCGATCTGGTTCCTCAGCAACCCTAAAGCAATCTTGAACCCAACTTCTCAATATCCACTGCTCTCTACTCCAAGCCACCATCATCTCTTAGTGACAATGGCCTCCTGACCTCCCTGCTCCTCTTCTTACCCCTTTAAAGTCCATTCTCTACACAGTAGTCACATCCCTTCCCTTGTTGCACAGCTTCCCATATAAGATGGCTTCCCACTGCACTGGGAATTAACTCCAAGCTCCTACAAGACCCTGCACAACGCAGACTCTGTTTTGCTCATCTCGGCCACCATTCCTGAGGCTCCAGTCACAACAGGCTTCTTTCTGTTCCTCCAAGCCCATTTCCTGCCACAGAGCATTTGCACTGGCATTTCTCTCTGCTGGGATACTCCCCAGTAACCCCACAGCCAGCTCCTTCTCAATCACTCAGCTATCAGCTCAGTGACACCCTTCCTAACGCCCTATCATTCCTCCTATCCTGGACCTTCTTGTCACTGTCCATCACATCAGTCTGACAGCTAGAAGGGACGGGCCAGGCTATGAACCAGGCACTTAAATCCTAGCACCCAAAGGCGGAGGTGGGCAGGGGCGTGAGGACCCCGGCACAGGTGCGCCGCCGCCAGCCGCCTCTGCCTGCCTGAGTCACTAGCAGCTTGGCATCGCCCGAGTCCGGGCAGCCTGGAGGCGTGGTAGAAGTCCCCGCTGGAAGGCTGAAAACTCCTGGATGCGAGTGCTAACGCTAAGACCGACCGGCCGCGTCCCGTTCAGCGGGTGCCCGGCCGGCTCTGAGCCTGCCTTTCCCCATCTGCCCCCGGCGCACGGCGGCCCCTCGTCCCCCAGGCCGCGCCGGGTACCTGCACCGGCGTCATGTACGGGAAACCCAGGTCCCGCAGCACGCCCAGCACCCGCGGGTGCAGCGGCACCGGCAACGTCTCCCAGGACCCCTCCGTCACATGCTCCATGGCGCGCACACCCGCCGCGGCTCCCGGATTCAGGAGCGCCGCCAGCTAGAACTTCCGCTTCCGGCCGCCTACGCCGCCGCCGAGGCCGGCCGGGAACCGAAGCGCAGCAGCCAGGTTCCGGAGGGCGCGGAAGGTGCCCTCGCCCCGGGAGAGTGGAAAACCAACCGCGCGGGAAAGTGAAAGCCGGTGGCGGGGGCCCGGCCAGAGTGGTGCCAGTCGTCCGGCGCTGCCACTTAGGCTCGGGGCGCCTTTCCACGCCCGGCAGGCGTTTGGGCGGGAAGGATTCGGCTCCGGCTCCCGCTTTCTCCGCTAATTGGAGGCAGATGGCAGCACCATACCGCGTGCTGGCCAAAGGGCAGTGGAGGGAGGACAGAAATGTACCCCAGCTCGTAAGGCACGTCACAGCCTTCCTGCACTCAGGGACGCTGGACAGCGCGTCAGCACTATGCTTGGGGCCATTTTAAACCGTGAAATCACCAAAGAAAATGTGAAAACCACGGTACGCAGACTGTGAAAGGGACCCATCTACAGTGGGAGAGCTGAAACAGGAAGGCAGAGTGTCGCCAGGAGGGTGCGCAGCAGGCAACCCAAACCTGTCACTGCTCTGCGCGAGCCCACGGGTAAGCGAGACAGCACGACGAGTCCTGACTGGGGAGCTACGAGTCCATCTTAACGAGCAGGCAAATTCGCAGATACAGAATCTGCAAATACTGAGGACAGGCTGTATTTTTATGTATGAAGCTTCTGGCCAGCGTCTTACTCAACTGTGACCTCTCCGACGACTAAGTGAAAATAAGTCACTTAGCTCTCCTCACCTGACTCTTTTTTAACTTCTCTTCCCGTCTCAGGAGAATTTCCAGGATGGGGATGACAAAAGCGAGTGTCTTCCCACTCCCGGTGACCTGCAAGGGGAGAAGGTGTTGACTGGTTTTCCCCTCACGGTTCATTTTAGAGGGAAGACAGGAGGACGGGCTGCCCTGACGCCAGGTACTCACCGCTTCTGCAGCGACGTCTTTGTTTTTCAGGAACAGAGGGATGGCTGCGGACTAAGGAGAGAGGGCAAAGCGCTGGTTAGAGAATGCCATGACTCCACAGATGAGCCAAAGCCCTGGGCATGTACTGGGCGGCCTTGGGCCCCACCCCAAAGCGGACTCTGAGCAGAGTCACCGCTAGGCACCCCGAGGTACCATGACGGGGTGTCTGCACATGTGTGTAGGGGAACGCGAGCTGAGCTGGGATTCAGGAGTCCTGAATTCTAGTCCTACCTCACCTGCTTTTCCGCTCTGGACCAGGAAGGGTTTGAAGGTCCCTTCCAGCTCTAGTATCAGAGAACAATAATTCCGCAGACCCTCTCATTGTAAACACTGTGCCGGCCTCCAGGGGTTATGAAAAGCCCGGCCCTTTGGGTTCAGGAACCAGTGACTAAACGTGAAGCAGACTCAGGGCCTGGCTTCGAGGTCACCTCTCCAGGACCCTCGCCTTGCTCCCCCAAGCCTGAGCTCACCCCATCACAACATATCTGACTTTTCCGATGGCCTCTGCACAAGCAGTTCTCAATCTGGGTGATTTCTGTCCCCCCAAGGAACACCTGGCAATGCTTGGAGACATTTTGATACTCAAATGCCACTGTGTGTCTGTGTGTGTGGGTGGGGGGAGTGCTACTGGCATCTAGTAGGTAGAAGCCAGGGACGCTGTTAAACAGCCTACAATGCACAGGACAGCACTCACAACAAAGAAGCATCCAGTCCAAAATGTCAACAGTGCAAATATTGAGAAACTGTGCTCTAGATCACTGCTGTCCAGCAGAAATATGTGAGTCGCATACACAATTTTAACATTTCTAGTAGCCGCCATCCACCCAGACGCTAAGGACAGAAAGCTCAGGATCCCTCTAGATTCCTCTCTTTCGTAGCCCCCGATCTGGTTCCTCAGCAACCCTAAAGCAATCTTGAATCCAACTTCTCAATATCCACTGCTCTCTACTCCAAGCCACCATCATCTCTTAGTGACA
The DNA here is from genome assembly GCF_000151845.1 of Pteropus vampyrus. NCBI lineage: Eukaryota > Metazoa > Chordata > Mammalia > Chiroptera > Pteropodidae > Pteropus > Pteropus vampyrus. The sequence continues at coordinate 165,864 of NW_011888804.1, forward strand.
ATGGCCTCCTGACCTCCCTGCTCCTCTTCTTACCCCTTTAAAGTCCATTCTCTACACAGTAGTCACATCCCTAACCTTGTTACACAGCTTCCCATATAAGATGGCTTCCCACTGCACTGGGAATTAACTCCAAGCTCCTACAAGACCCTGCACAACGCAGACTCTGTTTTGCTCATCTCGGCCACCATTCCTGAGGCTCCAGTCCCAACAGGCTTCTTTCTGTTCCTCCAAGCCCATTTCCTGCCACAGAGCATTTGCACTGGCATTTCTCTCTGCTGGGATACTCCCCAGTAACCCCACAGCCAGCTCCTTCTCAATCACTCAGCTATCAGCTCAGTGACACCCTTCCTAATGCCCTATCATTCCTCCTATCCTGGACCTTCTTGTCACTGTCCATCACATCAGTCTGACAGCTAGAAGGGACGGGCCAGGCTATGAACCAGGCACTTAAATCCTAGCACCCAAAGGCGGAGGTGGGCAGGGGCGTGAGGACCCCGGCACAGGTGCGCCGCCGCCAGACGCCTCTGCCTGCCTGAGTCACTAGCAGCTTGGCATCGCCCGAGTCCGGGCAGCCTGGAGACGTGGTAGAAGTCCCCGCTGGAAGGCTGAAAACTCCTGGATGCGAGTGCTAACGCTAAGACCGACCGGCCGCGTCCCGTTCAGCGGGTGCCCGGCCGGCTCTGAGCCTGCCTTTCCCCATCTGCCCCCGGCGCACGGCGGCCCCTCGTCCCCCAGGCCGCGCCGGGTACCTGCACCGGCGTCATGTACGGGAAACCCAGGTCCCGCAGCACGCCCAGCACCCGCGGGTGCAGCGGCACCGGCAACGTCTCCCAGGACCCCTCCGTCACATGCTCCATGGCGCGGACACCCGCCACGGCTCCCGGATTCAGGAGCGCCGCCAGCAAGAACTTCCGCTTCCGGCCGCTTACGCCGCCGCCGAGGCCGGCCGGGAACCGAAGCGCAGCAGCCAGGTTCCGGAGGGCGCGGAAGGTGCCCTCGCCCCGGGAGAGTGGAAAACCAACCGTGCGGGAAAGTGAAAGCCGGTGGCGGGGGCCCGGCCAGAGTGGTGCCAGTCGTCCGGCGCTGCCACTTAGGCTCGGGGCGCCTTTCCACGCCCGGCAGGCGTTTGGGCGGGAAGGATTCGGCTCCGGCTCCCGCTTTCTCCGCTAATTGGAGGCAGATGGCAGCACCATACCGCGTGCTGGCCAAAGGGCAGTGGAGGGAGGACAGAAATGTACCCCAGCTCCGGAGCCCCAGGTTCACCGTAATGCAAAATAGGGTTGACGTGGGGATCCAGTGTCTGCTACATAATAAATGTGGGTTTGGCTCTGAGGAAGTTACGCCGGAGTCCTAAACAAGAACACTTGTCTTCTCATCCCTGTGTTCACCTGTGACGGCCCACGCGCTTCCATCATTCGGAAAGGTTTTACTGTTCACATCATGTGCCGGGCTCCAGCTATGTGCACGGCCTGCTTCCTTACATTTATCAGGACTTTTCCAATGTCACCTTAGTGATGTTTTCCATTCCTGGTCACTACAACCGCTTACCCACAGCCCCTACCATTAACGACATGTCGTGTGACTTACGTATTCACCTCATCTCCCCCACTAAAAGATAAATCCCGACGGTGGGAGATTTCCCTCTATTTTCTTTATCTCGGTGGCTACAGCTGGTAGTACAGTCAGTATTTTAGGATAAATGGAAACGGTACTCATGCAGACTCGTCGTCTCAAACGGAATAAAAGCCCGAGGCAACATTTTCACATTTTCATCACATCCTCAAACCACCTTTGACCACCGTTTTATAAAATGGGGGATCCTCAGACAGCTCCCAAAGCAAAAGCAGAGGGAAAAAACGTTGTGCCATCTGCACTTGGGGCTTCACTATTATCTGAACTTGGGACCCTTTCCAAGCCTGTTTCCTTATCTCCAAAATGAGGATTATAATAGCACCCAAGGTAACCGCGGTTTTGGGGAATAAATGAGTCAGATGATAAAAAGCGCTTAGCATCGCACCAGGACATTACAGGGCTCCGTAAGTGGCAGTTTCATTTATTACTAGCAGGCCCTTAGTGTCATGGAGGAAGAGGAATAGTTTCAAAAGGCAGAGAACTAGTTTGTTTCCACCACTCACTCTTCATCTCAAAGCCTTGGGCAAATCACTTAATCCCTCTTAAATTTATTTCCCACATCCATAAACCAGGTAGTTGAGTGAAAATCACTCAAAACTTTTTCCAAATACAAAAACACTTACGATGTTATCACTGATCCATCAAAGAAACCACACAGGGAAATCTAAAATTGAGTTCTTTCCTATTCACTACCCTCAAGTTCAGACATTAAGTCAGTCATTTATAAGATACATAATTACTCAGAAAACGTGGACATGTCTCATTTTGAATATGAACAGAAACAACAAATGTGAATTCATTAATATATAAAACACAGAATGCTAAAACTGTTTTTAAAAAGAATTGTTTATTTACTGAACCTGGGGCAGATTAGATACACAACCAATTTTAAATTTACATGTTTTAATTCAATTTTGAAATGTTTTCTCACACACAAAAAAAATAAATTGGCATGCAACAGCTGTCCTAAGGTAAAACAGTCACCTTAAACTGTTGCAAGTATTTTCACCCAAGGTTGAAAAATTGTTTATCCTGAACATGAAAACCTGTAACAAATTTAAATTAATTATATAAAACTCGTTACTTGTAGTTTTACCTTTGCAAAGATCCGAAAAAAAAATAATGTACAAGTAACTAATGTACATCAGTCACAACATAATCCTGGATCGTCCCCACACCAAAACCAGATGCTCCTTTAATTTTAAACCCATCATCAGAGACCAAGATAAAGTCATTTCGTTTTATACAAAACAAAATTCACATGTGCCAAAAAAGACCCAAGAAAAACAAAAACCAAAACCCTAGTACTGACAGTGATGTTCAGTACCCTAATTATAGAGTGGCCAAATGCCGTCGATCAAAAATAAAATAGTGGCTGTATATCACTGCAATGAAATCGGAGGCTTTAACCTTCTTTTGCCATCAGACATCCAGATTTTTATCAATTACGTGAATGCATAGTGCTGCGTGCCAAGAGGAGAGAAAGTGATGTGCCAGCATAGAAAGAAAAAGCTACTATTGGCTGAAACACCCAGAGAATTGGCTTTAACAGAGACTTCTTACACGGTCAGGCAGAAACCAAACAATGGTTATTAGCTGCTTGTGTCATCAATTTAAGTAAAGGTGAAGTCCTAAGGTTCAAAGTGAAAATTTAGGAGGAAAGTGTTGTTGGGTTAATTCTTATTTTTAAAGCAAAACCAAATACACAAAGTATAAAAGTACCAACCTGGTAGCATACTCCAAAGTCACAGAGCTCTGCCATTAGGTGGATAGAAAACGTCACGATTCAGACTGTTGTTTCTCATAAAGATTCAACAAAATGAATCTTTAATGACTAGAACTGCAGGGTAGGGGGTCCAAGGAATGCAGTCATTTTAGTAAAGTACTATCCTGAACAAATGGCATTTTATTATGGTAGCGAAAGAAGATGTCATAAGGAGTATTTGCCTATGTTTCGCTTACATCGTTTGAGCTCTGGGAGGACCTGTATAATGGAGGCAGAATGCGAATAAGAAATTGTGCCAATCAAATGTCAAATTTTCATTGTAACTTTCCTAATCAGGTGTTTTTCCTCAATATCTATTAATCACAAAGAAACATAAGCTGTGAGTGTACAGTTCAGAAAATAAAAACATACAAACTCATGACATTATTATGACCAAGATGTTTGTCGGTAAACAGTGAATTATGAGTTTCGGATCATCAGGGAAAGGCTTTTTAAACAACCCTCCGGACTTCAAAAAATCTCTTCAGGTAGTAGATCTGTCCCAATGTCATGGCAACTAGAACAAGAGCTTCAAAGAAGGACCAAAGGACCACTCTGCTGTTTGTGTTGTCATTGACTGTTGAGGACAAACAAACAAAATTTTAACAACCAAAAAAAAAAAAAAAACCCACAAAGGCATCATAAACTATCCCCTAGCCTTACTTACATACCATTTATCGTAGTCTAAATATTTCTGTCCCCAACATACTTAGATGCAGAGAATTCTAGATTTAAATGGATTTGGAGTATAGTCAAGCCAACTCTGCTTATGAATGTGGAATACAGAGGAAAAGTGACTTGCCCAAGGTCACACTTGTAGGGTTAAAACCCAATCCAACATTCTTTCTCCCTCAGGTTGAAATGTCTCACATTATAATCCTTTTTGCCGAATTAGAAAATTGACTTAAAAAATTAATAGATTGTTTCAAGATCACAGAGTTACCCAAAAAGCACTACAAAGTTAAAATGTGTCAAAGTGTCTTTTCCTTTAAACAGTTACTTGACAAATATTTACTGAGCACCTACTATGTACTTGGCATTTGTTCTAGGTGGGGGAAGTTTTCTCAGTTTCGAGGACTAGAAATGGCAGTTATACCAAGTAAACCAGAATAAGTCTCACGATTTATCCCACTCTTAAGCTAAGGATCGGATCCTGAAAGTAACAGCTACAACCACATTATTTTATCCTGCTCAACTTGTATCACTTTCTTTCTAGTTTCTGATCCAATTCTATCGACTTAACTTTTTTAAATTACTAGGTAGTCTTCTGCAAATATCCAACATGAGAAATACTTATAATTAGCAATATAGTAACATAGTAATCAGCTGAATGAGTGCCACATTTTACATACAAAAAGTCTGTATACTATTTGTAAAAAGATTAATTAGAATTGTAACAGCTACTAGACTGATGATCACTCAAAAAGAAATGAAAAGAAAGCAACTAATATATTTCCAGAAGGATGCCTTCCCAGAGTAAGAATAGGCAGGTGCCCAAGGACCTTGACTAGAACCCTAAAAACCAACACTTAAATTTTAGTGCTTATTCCCTGGTGTGACGTTTACTTCTACTGAAAATTTCGTAAATAATCTTTAGCATAATCACCAATGACCCGCATTTTAAGATCGTGTCTGAAAGGGAATGGCTGAGTAAATACTTCAAATTAAGAAACCATGTCAAGAAGTATTTATATCTCCCTTCACTTATAGAAAAATGCATCTTTAAGCTTAAACTGAACACAATGAAGCATACTAGCATAGTAAGCAGCCACCTGGGAGAACATGTGCCTATCAGACACTGTCGTCATGCCACGCGCATATCAGCCTGACCTGTAGACAACACGGCGTTATTATCACACTGCAGTAAAAAGGAAGTCTCATGTTCATCTGTCTTAGGGTGCTGTGGGCGGATTTACAAAACAAACGGCATTGAGGAACTATTTCACTTGCAAAATTAAACTAAATGCCTGAAGTTCTACTTGTCTGTGAACGTCTCTCTGGTCAAATTAATGGAGAAAGAATAAGGTTGGCCACTCAGAAACTGGAAGACGGGTGCTTTGTCTGGCTGCTATGTTCCCAGGAACCTCCTATACCTATAAAGCCACCTGGTCTGCAAAACAGTGAAAATCTTGGCCTTCGCACTGTTCAGTGCCCTTCTCATCCCAGAATGGGCTGGCCTCCACCTGGGAGAAGGTAGCCCACAGACGGGTCCCTGCCAGGTGAGGGAGAGAAGGTAAAGATCCCAGAGTGGTAGCAAAGAGAAGGACTCATGGTGCAAGAGGCACGAGTGTGTGTACACGCGTTGGTCCACCTCATGCTCATGCCTTATTCCACCCCAAAAAAGCGAGAACTGGGGCGCTGCTCCAATCTGTCATATTTACTCGTCGCTCTCTCATGGAGAGGGGAAGTCCACGCTCCAGGTCCCGCCAGTTCCCTTCCCCCAGCAGCAAGAACAGATGTAAGCAAGAGAGAAAAACAGAATCCACACCTTGAAGAAATTCACCTCTGCTGACCTCTCAGCATCGTGCTTCCTTCCCCTCCCTACCCCGCCCCAGAACAAAGATGCCTGGCCCAGGTCACACTGTGCTCACAGACAAGAGCCTGCTCCCGGTGAGGTCCATCTCTCAGAACTACCTGGGGGATGGAAGACACTGAACCACAGGTGTGGATCTGGATCTAAAATATGATATCTTCTCTGTGGGTCAACACATGCTACCTCTTAATTTTACATGCAAAAGCAGAATGCTTAAGGCTGTATTATGGGCTAAACAGGCTTTTGCAATCTAACATGGGCTTCCGATCGTCACTGTTTCCACAAACACATTCTCAGCTTCCAGTTTACAAATTTGGGAATCCAAACTGGTCTTCACTTGGTGACTGCCCTTGTTCGTATTTCTGTGCTATTTTAACTAGACTAAATGTTCCGTTTTAGGAAAAAAAAAAAAAAAGCTAAATCTTAGCATATACCATTAATCATATTGGCACAAAAGTTTTAGGCATTTGATTAAAAACCAATGCAATAGCCATTTTACAGTGTTTTTCCTTTCTGCTTTAAAAAAACGATTTGCTTCATTCCTTAGGTAGATAACCATATGTTTTGAAAACTCTTAATACTGTGCTGAATCTTAATATCATTTCGTGGTTTAGAATCAATGTCCCAATAATAAACTAGTGTAGTACAAAGCTCTACAAACACGTATAAAATATCTTTGCATAGGTGCTTTTTTTAAGTTAATGATTTAATCTGAGTATGTCTGCAAAACTTCTAAATGAGGAAAAATCAAAGCAAGCTGTTGGGTAAGACACCCTCAGCATTTGTGGCCACCACAGACAATGCTGCAAAGTTAACCCATTCGTTCACTTACTTGCTCTGTGTATTCTCTCCCGAACTTCCATGTATTCCTGTTCATGCTTTACGGCTGTCATCGCCACTGCTAGCTCGTTAATCATTTCTTCTAGCTTGTTCTGGTGAGCTACAGAAGGATTTGCAAACAAATTAGTACATATTTGGTAATCTCTTTTTGAAAAATACTTATAAAACAATAAAAACGTTGCTCAGAGAAGGCATAAAAAGGAGTAACTTTTTAGAAATGGCTCAGACATCATTTTGGACTACTGATTTAAATCCATTCCCAGTAGAGAAATCTCTTTTAAGGTAGAGAACACACTATATAATTTTTACTGACTAAAGGAAAACAATTAACCCTAAGAACTAATGAACTGCAGCTAAGTGAGGTTCACTATACTGACAGCTAACCAGAAAGAGGGAAAAAAACTGAGGGAAGGAAAAGAGAGCACAAAATATAGAAAAAACAAAATCCTTAATAACACGCTAACAATAATCTACAAATAACATTTAAACTAAAATCAAAATCTACTCTTAAGAATCATGTAACTCTAATGTTAATTGAGGAGCAGTATCAAAACAAACCTTTAATCTCTATGACACTAAGCAGAGAAAAACATGAAGACATTCTTAGGAAAATTCAACTCAAGCATTCTTCTATGCGAGTCAAAGCGCTGACTTCACTACAGTGAGGACCAGCAGGCATTGCAAGCGCAGACGAGCTCTCGGCTACACAAGGTCTAACACCAGGTATTCTCCTCGGCCAAACATGAATGCGAGGTAAACTAGGAGTTCTGAAGAATCAGTGTAGGCTCCTAGATAGTACTATGTAATGACAATGAAAAAACAGGTAGGAAAAACACACAAGGGAAGATTCCTACGGGAAGGGTCTCTTTATCACTGCCCAAGACTGGGCCGCATCTAGAATTCCAAATAATCCTAAATTTCTAGAGAGAAGCCAAGGGCCTAGAATCCCAAACCCTCCCTCACCGGCTTCACTTTGGAGGCGCCACACACTACGCGGAACCTTTAGATCAGGTTTCTCGGGGGCAGCACTGCTGACATCTGGACCAGATAATCCTTTGTCGTGGGGAGCTATCTAATGCACTACAGGATCACCCGCCAAGCCATGAGAGTCAAAAAGGTCTCCTGACATTGCCAAATGTCCCCTGGGGAGGCAAAAATCATCCTGATGAGAACCACTGCTTTAGAGGAAGGCTTGACTTGACAGCTGCCATTCACTGCCATTAACAAGCAAAAGCAAGAATTTTAGATATTGTGTTAAAAGATTACGTAAGAGTAAGTCAACATTCACATTCATCAGCCAACATTTTTGAACTTCTGAGAAAGGACTAATTTCCAGAAAATGAACAAACGCACAAGGTCCTTCAAAACTCCCAATTCTCCTTGACAATTAGCCAAGTCCTGCACTGTAAATGACCCTGAAAAGCAAGCACAGGAATACTAAGTAGTATGATTCTCTAAATTCTATAGATTCCAAAACCTAACACATCATCTTAATAATTTCAGTATTCTACTAATTGCTCAATATCTAAGACATGTTAATGTTAATACTATGAAATGTGTTAAATTGCTACTTTCCCAAAATCCTACTGTGAACTGTGACAACAACCCTTCGCGGACGCACACACACAACACATCCAAATGTGCTGGCTCCTGGTAGGTAATTTATCCAGAAGAATCAATTCAGGGTTCAATGCTGGTAAGCTGAAGAATAAAAATTAATCCAACTGAAACATATAACTGAAAGAGCTCCTAAAACTGCATTTCATACCCAACCAAGTTTCAGGTTAGAAAACTTAAATAATGGTTAAAATAAACCTACAAAATACTTTCTACAAAGTCAACAGCACCATTTGCTATTAGCTATGTCTAATTAAGACTTTTAAGGTATAGTTGAATCCTTCTACTCTTCGATGTTCATTTAAAAGGTACTACCAAAATGTCAAAGGCTGTGTTCCCAGTGCTATTAATTTAAAATGACCCAACCTGTACCTCCAGTCAACTAAATAAAAACCACCAAAAAACAATCACTCTAAAACTCGAATTAGTTGTAGGGTTGTTTTTTAAAATTAAGACATAAAACACTCTCATGCTAACAAACAGATTAGAAAAAAGGAAAGCAGAAATTAGGTAAGAGCAAACAAAAATATGCAAAAAGATGCTGTCAAAAATCAATCCACATACCATCCCAGGTATCTCCACCACCTGAAGGAAAGTTTAAGATTTACACACACATACAAAATAAAAACAAAAAGTTTAGCTAAACTCGTCATGTATACAAATGAGCAATAAAGATGCATATACCAGGATTTGCAAATTAACAGAACAAATAACCTAAGAGGCATGTAATCTACGTGCTTACAAGAGCACAAAGTGCCTAAACTGTCAGAAGAGGTAATTATAAAGAAGTAAAATATGAACACGAACTTTCAGAAACTTTGTTAATTAGGGGATCTGGATAAAAAGCATTTTTCGCAAGAAATTTTTAATTTTAAAGACAGTGAGTGAACCCAGAATAAGAAATCAAAATAAATACTGCATTCAGATGGATAAAAATGTACAGAATTAATATTAACTCTTGGAAAGTGATATAAACTTTCTGAATGTTCATCTCACCTTCTGTCTCCATGTCCTGTCCTTTCGGGGCTTCCCCAATGTCAATGGTGAACATCACTATCTTTGGAGTCATGGTGGACATCCTATTGCTAAAACAAAACTTGTATGTTCCATCCATGTGAGCAGCAAATGTGTATTTCCCACTGGACTCCCGGTCTCCTTTATAAATTCCTTTATTATCAGGCCCTGTAATCTGGAGGGAGAAGAGAAACGCATGAGATATCACGGAAGATTTAAAATTCTAAACTTTGTAAGTGATGCCCATTGGCAATAGGACATTCGCTGAGAAAATGTAATTTTCACTGAGCTCCACATCAGTTAGTGACAGAAACTTCTTTGGCTCCCACTGGAGCCCTCTACCTTTCGACTGTCTCATTTGTTCAACTACTATGTAAACTCAGACACAAAACCGCACCTTACACAGCCTCCAAGTAGCCTAACACCTCCCACAAACATGTAGCCCTTAACATCAGTGAGAAACCGCTTTAAAACTGAAAATTTTGAACAAGGTGCCTTTCTAGGTTTTCCTGATTACTGCCAACCAGTGAAGGAATCCGCTTTATCTGAGATGCCTGAAACTTAAGGAAAAGGACTGGCCTGGAAATTAGACCCATGTCCTCATCCCCATCAGCTACAAAGCAGCCGTTGGGCCTTGCTCTAGTCACTTCTGCTTTAAAGCCCCTCCACCTGTAAAACATGGACAATGGAATAGTTGATCAGCAAGGTCTTAGTTAATTTTAACAGACACTCCTTCCATTATCCCACTTCTGGCCCTCACTTGTATTGTGTAATTTGTGCCCAAGTCTGCTAATGTTCACTATCAAGTGGAAAATCCTTAAACCCAATCAATCATGCTAACAGATGAATTTAAATATTAATTACATCTGGTTTCCAAAAAGAAAAAAAAGAGAGAGGTGAATCATTCTTTCGGTTTAAAAAAAAAAAAATGATACAGGACAAAATTTGGAGACTGCTGGTTTCTTAAAATTTCCTGTTTTCTCCAGATACTTCACTGCATTCATTACTCCTCGAATGCATGACCCGACACCACCTCTCTCCCTAGTCACAGATGGCTAAACGACGCATCCGGAGGTTTGTGTAAAAACAGGTATAACACTCAAGTCGTTTCTACGATAAGCAAAGAAAAACACAACGCGAACGTCTGCCTAGCATCACTCGGTAACTTCTCATTTACTTCTCCAAAAGTTTTCATGCCACGTCCCAACATTAATCCGTAACGTGGAGGCGCGCAGCTGCTGACCGCCTCGAGTCCCGCCACCAGCCGGCCGCGACAGAGAAGCGCCTTCCGGGCCGGGAGCTGACACGCGGCGCCCGAGCGACAAAGCGCGGCGAACGGTTCCGAGGGGAACCCGCCGTGCAAGCTGACGACCCAGAGCAATGAAGCAACCGAGGGGGGCCGGGGACCCGGAACCCGGCGGGACGCGGGGACGAGGGCCGTTGGCGGGTCGCCGCGGCGGGGACCGGGCGGCGGCCTGCGCCCCTTCCAGGACTCGGACAGCGGCCTCCACGCCCCGCGCCCCCTGCGGGCCCCGCCAACCCCCCGGCGGCCGCGAGACCCCGCCTCGGCCGCGGGCGCCGCGCCCGCACCTCCACGTCGATGTCCAAGAAGCCGCCCTCGGCCACCTCGAAGATGAGGCCCATCTTGGTGCCCGAGGAGACCCGCTCGAAGAAGCACTCCTCGGCGTGCGCGTCGATGCTCACGAAGTAGCCTGAGGCCGTGGCCACGAGGGCGGCCAGGAGCACCAGCAGCTCGGCGAGCGTCACCATGGTGGGGCTGGGGCCGAGGCCAGGACAGGGAACTGCGGCCTCCGTAGCCGCCGTCGCCGCCACCGCTGCCAGCCCAGCCGCCGCCGCCTCAGCTCCGCCCGTTCCGGGTGCGCCACCCGCGGGGGCTGATGCGGGCGCCCCGGATTGGCGGGCGCCGCCAGCTGCCACGTAACGGACGCACGGAGGCCGCCGAGGGTCACGGCGGCTGCGCGGCCGGGGCCCGGACGGTGGCCCCGAAGGACCACAAAGCGCCGTCCGCACCTCCGTCCCCGCTCGGCCGCGTCCTGAAGTTCGCTGGACCGCGCAGGAAAGCGGCGGTATCGAGAAACCCACCCCGACCGGCCGCAGTAACCGCTTAGGATCGTTCAGAAAGATGGCGAAAGATTTGGAGGGAACAGCAGCGGAAGCCATGGGAGACGGGGGCCGAAGCCAAGAGCTTTGGGGTCTCATGTTGGCCTGTCACCCCCCGAAAACCGACGGAGGATGGATGGAGGCGGGTACGTACCGACTGTGGGGGGACACGAGGCTTTGTATCGTCACCTGAATGAAGGGTGCATGAGTGTTTACATATATTTTCAATCAAGATGTATACTTAAGATTAATGCTTCTAATTTTACTGTAAAAAAAAAAAAAGTTTTCACCTTGTCCAAATCCTCCCAAATTAGAATCCTCTCAGTTCCCCAAACCCTGCTGCCACACGGTACCCCTAGATCTTACCGGCTGCCAGGAAGATTTCCCCCGCACCCCGCCCTTTGCCTTCTGACATACTCCTACCCGTCCCTGAAAAGCCAACTCAGAGGTCACCTGTCGCCTCTCTGATATGCTCCTTAACATCCTTGTGCCAAATACTAGCCCTGTCCTCTGTGCCGACAGTGGAGATTTGTGCCTACCGAGTTACAATTATTTACCGGTCTGTCACTCACGACCGTGCTCTCAGGCCATGCTACACGGCCACAAAAGACCTCATGACGTGTTCGTTGAGTTCATTGAACTGGCCAGGGGATGAGGAAACCTAGGTCGTCACTCCAGTTTTGCGCATAGCTGTGTGACCTTAATTATGTTATATCACCCCTTTCCTTTTCTGTAAAGATAGGGACAAACGGTGTGATTTGCTTATCCGGTAAAGTCATGAGGATCAGATCACAGCCATGTGTGAGACTGTGCCTGCAAGTTTGAGGGATTGTCTCTTAAGGACATCAGGCAATAGGGGGCAGTAGTGACCCAATATCCAGCTTCCTACTTCAGGTGTCAAGAAACAGGTGCAGCCACAGTGATGGAAGGTTCCTGCCTATGACAGTGTGTTATTGAACCCAAGAGTTCTAGTAATGGTCTCCCGATTCCCCATCTTCCACACTGTGACAATGTCCCTGCTTCTCCTGGAAGGTCAGTTCTGTAGGGTTATTCTGGGAGCCATCATTGGAGGGAGGTTCAGCCTAGACCCTGTTCCTCCAGCCTCACCAACCCATTTATATGCCTCTATTTCCCTGTATTAAATCTCTTTCTGCTTAAAACACCTACAAAGGTTTCCTATGAAACTGAATTAAACTGATGGACGAGGGTTTTTGACTTCCCAAGCAACCCAGCAATGTAGAAAAGTGCCAAGAACAATTCTGTTTTTATCTAGAAATTAAATATGTTAATTTTCATGTTTTGACTAATTAAATAATATTCTAACGCCACATATCAGGGATTTAAAGTGTGGACAATTAATTGTATATTGTGAGGGATTTATTTTATAAATCAGGGCACCCGAATTCAAATGCCTTCAGGAATCAGGCACTTTCAGAGACGTGTGAATGAGAGATGACACCAGCTTAAGGCAATAGGGAGTAGGGAGGACTGCGGCAAACTGCCCCATAGATGCTCTACCTAAATACGTTCAACTCAATTTTTGAAAACGCAGTAGTGGCCAAATCAAAGACGCAGCCAGAAGTCATCTGTAAATTTATGTTATAAAAGTCATTGTACTATCTAATAATTGGAAAAGAGACAAAGTAACTCTAATCACAGTACCATAAAATAACCACTATTAGTTCTTGGTATTGTTCTTTCTTTGTACAGGTTTTTCTTTTTAGCATCATTGTCATAATTACTCATCAGCTGTCTTAACATAATTTCAGAGTGAAGAGAAATTAATTCAGAGAAGCGCAGGCTCTCAAGGCTTGCCAGGTCACCCATAGTAAGTCCTCATGTCCTCAGCACAGATTGGCATGAGCTAGTGTGTCACAGTGTGCATGAATACATCCAACACAAACAGTTGGCGCATAGTGGGTACTCAATAAATATTTGCTGAATGATGAACGAAGCTCTCGACTGGGGTCTGGCCAAGTGGCAATTGGTGGTCAGTGAGGTGCAACAAATGTGGACCCTTCCTCCCTCCCTTCCCCTCCCCTCCTCCTTCCCCTTCCGCCCTCCCTCCTGAAAAGGAAATCAAAAAACAAAAAACGCAACCCTTAAAAACCTCCTGTGGTTTTAAGCATATTCACAAAGTTGCTCAACCATCGCCACTATCTAATTCCAAAACATTTCATCATCCCAAAAAGAAACCTTGTATCAGTTAGAATCCGTTCCCCATTCTCCCCTGCCTCTGGCAACAATTAATCTACTTTCTGTCTTTATGGATTTAAAATAGAATCCTACAATATGTGGCCTTATGTGACCAGCTTCTCTCACTTAGTACAATGTTTTCAAGGTTTATCCATGTTGTAGCCTATGTCAGTATTTCCTTGCTTTTGGTGGCTGAATAATATTCCATTGTATGGATGTACCACATTTTGTTTATCCACCCATTGATGGACATTTGGGTTGTTTCTGCTTTTTGGCTATTGTGAAGAGTGCTGCTATGCACACACATGCACACATGTATGGACATATGTTTTCAATTCTCTCGGGTATATACCTGGAATGGACAAAATATTTCTACTTGGAATCAAAAGCCCGTAGTCCAGACTAGGAAACCAAATGAGAAATGGATGAGGTGTTTGTATCAGTCGCATCAGTCTGTTCTCAAATGTTGACAAGTTTAAAAGGGAATAACAAAGCCTGTTCCACAGAAAGGCCCCCTCAGCTCTCTGCTCTCTGGGTATTAACCCCACAGAAGTCTTTTTTTAAATTAGGGAAGATTAAAGGAGATTGGGGATTTTTTTCTTCTATTTGTGTTTTTTTTTTTTTCATTTTTTGGTTTGAAAGTGTCACTTTATTGAGAACAACATTAAAATAGAAAAATAATCAGAATTCAAGACAGGTTAAACCACAGTATCACCACCTTAGCAGATCAGCCATCCCAGTCCTTTGCCCGTTTGATCCGGGACCCACCCCGGCCCTCTTCCGCTCCCCTCTGCATCGCAGGCTCCCCGGCGCTCTGCTTCCAGGAGGTGCAGCCGGTCGCAGGTACTAACAGGAGACCGGAAGGCGGAGGGAGGGAGAAGCCAGGGCGTTCGTCCCGGTCTGCGCTTTGGGGGTCTGCGCTTTGGGAAGCACCTCCTCTAGGGACTGCATGTTCAGGGCTCCAGCTCCTCCGAGGTGCCAGCTTCTCCTGGGTGGTCCTGGCTTCCGGGCTCTGGTAACCCCACTTCCTCTCTCTGCCCTTCCAGTCCTAAATGAGTGAGTCTCTTTCTGTGTTATTAATTTGTGGGCTGTCTCATCCTCCCTCATTTGTCTCCTGTACTCTATCATCTCCTGTTGTGATGATTTCAAAATATATCCACAAATCTTTTGACCCGCCTCCCTTCAAAAGGTGGAGCCCAATTTCTCTCCCCTGAACTGAGAGGCAGACCTAGTGACTCACTTCTATCTAAGGAAATGCGGCAGATGTGACAGTGTGTGACCACTGAAGCTAAGTCATAAAAGGTGGTGTTGCTTCTACCTTGTCCACTTGGATCACTTCCTTTGGAGGAAGCCAGCTGTCCTGTCATGAGGACACTCAAGCAGCTCTGGGAAAGGCCCACTTGGAAAGAAGCTGAAGCCAAAGCCATGTGACAGCCATCTTGGAAGTGGCTCCCCCAGCCCCGGTTAAGTCTTCAGATGGCCGCAGCCCCTACCGACATCTTGACTGTGAACTCAAGAGAGACTTTATATCAGAACCGCTCAGCCAAGCTGTCCCTGAACCCCAGACCTGCAGGCACTGTGAAAGATAATGATTATTGTTGTTTTAAGCCACTAAATGTGGGGGTTGCTTTTCACACAGCAGTAGATAACTAATACACCTGTTTAACCAGTTTCCTACATGAAAACCTTTCTGTTGGAAAGACCTAGAGTGCGTTCTATTTTCTGACTGATACAAACTCTTGTCCTGAATTGTAAACCTAATGCAAAATTAGCATCTGTAAAATTGAGAAGTATAAACGGGAGTTTGTTACTAAGAGTGAGGCTGGGTCACATGACCCCGGGCCCTGTGATGGGTTCTGCATGTAGACAGGGAACAATACCTGGAAGTAATTAATTATAGGCTGAAGAGGGTAATCTAAATCTGAGAAGTTAGAGGGGAACAGAAGGAGGCCATTCTTGATGATGGGATCCCCTGATGAGGGTATTAGTAAAGAGGGAGGCAATATTTTTAAAAAAGTTGGATAATCATGTGTAAAGAGTAGTCCGGATCATGAAGATGAAATTGAAGTATTAAAAAGAGAAAGTTTTGACACGGCCACATTTCCACAGTGTGGGCGAGCACTACCTGCTTCCTGGTCCCAAACTAAATATTGATATATATATATATTTTTTTGGTCTGTTCCATACCTGTTCTCTGCTCTGTCGAGCACCCCGCTTGTCCACTGACGATTCCCTCACTCCCGTCTTATCCCATGCCACTCACGTGGACTGTCCCTCCTGCTCTAAGCCTGCTCTAAGCCTGACCGATCAGCAGCTATCCACCCTAAGGACAGCAGTTGGTCTGGGGGTGGGCCCATGTCCCAAGCTCAGCCAATGATACGGTTCTTGAACCAGTAGGATGTAACACTAGAGGTCCTGGAGGCCACCTGCGCCACCACGCGTAGAGAGAGCGCCTGCAGGAAGTGATGAAACGTTGCATGGATCTGGAGCTGAGCATCAAAGAACAGCGGACGTCAGAGGACCTCGCCGAGCCCCCGGATGCAGCTGTGCCTGAAGTCCACGTCCTGGATGGCTTTTTTATGTCACTCTTTTGCTTAGGCCAGTTTGCATTAAAGAGTTTTGACAAACTGGAGATCCAAAACAAGGCGTTAAAAGTACAGAGACTTCAGCCCATGTGTGTTTGGAGATGCCAATGATAAGTAGGCTCGATGCTATATATGTTTTAAAATAAGCCGGTCAGTTCATTGGTGGCATGGATTAGTCATTTCGACAGTGCATAAAGAGAGACTGTGTTTTCAAAGACTAGATTTGGGGCTAGGAAGTACTGATTCCTCTTTTAGCCCTGTCACTTCTTTAGGGGGGCATACTCAATTCCCTTCTGGGGGATCTTTAGTTTCTCACCTGTGAAACGGAGTAATGTCTCCTCAGGAAGGCTGCTTCCCTACCCGCCTCTGCAGACTGAGTCAGCTGCTCTTATTCTGAGTTTCAACAAAATCCTGCGTGTGGTTCCATCATAGTCTTTATCTTGTCATTTTATTTTTTTATTCAGATATAATTTATATAACATACAATTCACCCTTTTAAAGTGTCCGATTCAATGGTTTTAGTTATGCTCACAGAGTTGTGAAAATATCACCACAATTCATTTTTTTTAAATCTTAAAGATTATCGGTTCAGCTATAGAGCCTAGAGGTGGCAAAAAATTAGGCACAGCTTGAGCCAGGTGCTCTAATGACCAGGATGTGGTCTGATCTCCCATATCTTGGCCCTGCTTCCTCCCTCCTGCCTTCTTACTCAGCCTGGCTCTCCCCAGACGGTGACGAGGTGGCCATCAGCAGCCCCAGGCTTCCAGCCGATCTTCTCAGCAACCCACTAGGAAAAAGCAACCAACCACAATGATAACCTTTTCCGAGAGGCCAGGAGAAGTCCCATGGACTTGCCTTGGACTGTCTGAGGTCTGCACCCATCCCTGAGCCAACCACCAGGCCCTGGGCCTCCCCTGGAACCAGGCAGCAGAGGAGGAGTGGTTCCCCTGAGGAAGATCAGAACAACGGGATGGATCTTAGCAGGCAGAAGCAGCAGATGCCCTCTCTCCTCACTGGACTACAGGGACTTCTGGCCACATCCATCTCTGCAGTCCCGGAGCCCCGCCTGGCACACGGGGGTACTCGGCGGCTGGAGCTTCCTGGCTGGGTGAACCCTTCCTCCCTTCCTTCCCACCCCCTCTTCTGGAGCCCGGTTCATCTCCCCAGAACAAGGAGCTCTGTGAGGATGTAAAGGTTCCTACGAGGTGGTCTGAGCTTCAGATACTGCTATTACCACGGGCAAAACAGCGAGGAGGGCGGAAACAACCCGGGGTCCGACACGGGTGGGTGACTGGATAAACAAAACATGGTCCATTCACACAGCGGGATCCGACTCAGCCGTGAGAAAGGAAGATGCACAGACACGCCATGGCATGGACGAACCTTGAAGACACGATGCTGAGTCCAAGAAACCGGTCACAAAATGGCCATACGTTGTCTGTTTCCATTTACGTGAAATGTCTAAAGCAGGAAAATCCATAGAGACAGAGTAGCTCGGTGGTCGCCTCGGCCCGTGGCGGGGAGTAGGGACGTGGCAGGGAGGGCCTGCTAATTGGGTTTCTGTTCAGAGCACGTATCACGTTCTGTGACTAGGTGGTTGTGACGGTTACGCGTATCTGTGAATATACAAAAAGTCACCGATTGTCCCCTTTAAATGCATGCAATTTGTAGCATGCGAACTATAACTCAATAAAGCTGTTTAAAAGAAACCAACAGGGAAGAGTTTTCGATTGTCCGAGGTATAGTCCAGAAACAGCCAGCTGAGCACAGCCGGAGTAGGGTGGCAAAAAGGACAGCCAGGAGAGGCTGTGTCTTGGAGATTCACTCATACGCCCGAGCTGGTCGGGTTGGGTTTGTTTTTCCCTAGGCCATATTTCCACCATGAATACCAAGCGGTCACATCTTTGAGAAAGAGCGGAGTGATGCCTGACATCCGTCTGCTGGCCTGGCGCTGTCACCTGGCTGTGGTATCCTCCCGTCTAAATAACGGTTTCACAGAACATCAACATCAGGCAAGGCCACCCTGTGGCCGTGGTGGAACACGATGAAACACAAACATGGTTCAGGACACAAAATACCAAACTCCTCCCTGTCTTGACTAATGTGAGTGACGGCTGCTCCTTCACCGGTGACAGCTCTGGCCTCACCCCATTCTGCCCTCTGTGCGGAGCAGACCTCTTCAGACCCCTGGTCCCAGAATTATCCCTGCTTCCTGACAGCACCCACTCTAGAGCAAACTCTCAGATCCTTAAACCCTTCCCAGAATCGCCCAACGAAAGCCCAGATCCTGTGATAGCTTCTTTCCAACAGCGAGACGCCGCACGCTTCCCCGTGGTGCATGTTGCCCCCGGCTGCAAGTCAACCCACCCGGCTTCACTACCAGCGTGTTCTTGGTGGTCTTCGGGGGACATTGACAGCTCCCCGACACCCACTTTTTATTTATTTATTTGACACCAAAGCCAGCTCCAAGAGGGCATTGAGGTCAACAACACACTCTCTGGCCTTGGACAGAGCGGGGTTGAACCTCAGCTTAGCCAATTACTGTGTGACCTGTGGCAAGTTAAGTTACCTCTCTGAGCCTCTGTTTCTCTGCTATGAAATCGTGTCGTGCTTCTGCTTAGAACCCCAGAGTGGCTCCCAGCTCGTTCAGAGTTAGATCCACAGCACCTACCCTCCCCTGGGGCCCTGTGTGTTCCGGCCCCAGCGCTGTCTGTCTCTTCCCACGCCTACCCTCTCCGCTCCACCCGAGCCCCACGGACCCCCTCGCCGACCCTGCCACACCGGGCACACTCCCGACTCAGGCTCTGCACATCCTGTCCCTCTGTCTGGAACCTTCTTCTCAGTTTTCCTCGAGGCTTACTCCCTCACTTTCCCCAAGTCTCCGCTCCAGTGAAGGAAGAGCCCCCGCAGTCCGTCACCATCTAAGCCAGTGAGTGGCTCTCAAACTTGGGTAACCAAGTCGAATCACCCGGGGACATGGGTGAAATTAGGAAGGTGCAGGCCCGCTCTGCTTCGTCACTGCGGGTGGGACCGTAAGATGACACATCCACTTGGGAAAACAGTTGGGCGGTTTCTTGAAAAGTCAATACCCACTTCCCACGCTGCCCAGTCATCCCTCTTCTAGGCATTTACCCCAGAGAAAGGGAAGCCCCTGTCCATACGAGGACTTGCACGTGAATTAGGCAGAAACTAAGTACGACCCAAATGTTCAACGACAGGTGAGCGGATGAACAATTTGTGACACATCCATGCAATGGAATATTACTCGGCAATAAAAAGGAATGGGCTATACACGCACCGATTTGGACGAATCGGAATCATTATACTGAGTGAAAGAAGCCATATTTTTTTTAAAAAGTACATTCAGCTTATTTCCTGTTGCGGATGATCTGAGTAAAGCTGCTATGGACATTTCTCCTCTGACTTCTGTTGGGTGGAAACCCAGGAGCAGACGGGCTGGGTCAGAGGGTAGGCGTGTGTTTGGGTTTGGAAAACTGCCCATTTTCCGAAGTGATTTTACCAATTACAGTCCCTAAAGCATCGTGCGAGGGTTCTGGCCTTGGCGAGTCTGAAAACTGAAAAAAGGGCCAGCGTGGTCGAAGCGTGGAGAATAAGAAAGGACCAGTTCGCCGCCTTGCAGCCCCAAAGAACACTGGGAATCACGGGCAAAACTGTGCTTTAGAGGGAAGCTTGTCTGCGGGCAGCAAGCACCGTGGGGCCTTTGCTGTCTGCAGTGTGAGCTGTGGCCCTCAGCCTTCTCCTTAGTGCCTGATTTACAGATGGGAACAGAGGCGCTGGGCAGATGAGGACGTAACATGTGTTGGCCACTCACTTCTCATAAAGTTGAAAGAACCCCAAATTAAGTGCCACTTGGCGCAGCAACATTGTTTAAAATAGCCCAGACCAAGAAACAGCGTGAATGTCTGCTGAGGGAGAAATGAAATGATCAGGTAAATCACATGACATCCACGAAACAACTACACAGTCATTTAAAAGAATGCGGTCGGCATTATCTATTTAAAAAAATAATGAGGTTGGTCTGTATATACTGAGCTGGAAAACGGTTATAGATATTAAGTGAAAAAAGCAAATTGCATGCTAATATGTATGTCATGCTTCTGTTTAAAATGTGTGTTTCAATATATATGCATAATCTCAGAAAAATCAGGAAGAGCATGGATCAAACTGTCAACGGTAGTTAGCTGGGAGCGGAGATGGGATGGGAGGAATTCTACTAAATATGCAGTTTTGTAAGTGGTCTGATTATGGGTACAACAGGCCCAGGTCCCTTCATCCCACCTGCACCCTCCCCAACCCCACCTGGAACATGAACACATTCAGCCACAGCTCATACTGTTCCCGTGGTGGCAGAGCCCTGCACAGTGCCACAGTCACCGCATCTCCTTACATTTCCGACGTTCTCAGAAGACTACAAGGGCACAGGCTGCAGCAACCAGGACCACCCCAGCAAGAGGGGGTCCGCCCAGAAGTGGGGGGAGGTCGACGGCCCACGGGGAGGACTAATGAGAGACATTTGTGAGCAGATAAATTGCCACCTTCCCCCACGTCCACCTCCCCAACCAGCAGCCCACTCCGTGCTGCCGGACGGTTCTGACATCCTGTGGTTTCACACATCCTCCCAGACACATCCCACGAGACCCAGCAAGCAGCCGAGTGTTCTTGCTAACTTTGCTAACGTGCCACCTTGAGCTCGCTCTTCCTCCTTCCTTTCTTCTCTCCTTCCCTCTCGTTCTTGCTCCCCTGGCACTGTTCTCTCTAAGAAAGCATTAGCTCGTGAGCGTTTGAAGGGATCCATGCAAAAGCGATGGGTGATTTTTTTTACTTTTTAAACATGTTTTTGAAGCATTTTCCTTAATCAAAAGCCCAGCCATTTGAGTGGATGAGACCCTCGAAGCAGAGAGGCAGCTGCCAGGTTCACATAACGTAATGGAACATCTACAGAGATTAGCATTAACACGTGACTGCTCATACGGTAGAAACTGACATTGACATTCAGCGAGCATGCCCAATGCACTTGAAAGCATCTCGTTGCTAAGGTTTGATCTTCCTGTTTTCCAGGATTGATTTCGGGAGCCTGATCATGTCTTCTGTACAGTCTCTTTGGAGGGAGGGTGACGATCAAGTAGAATCAATACAGAACAAACCATGAGTCTTGTGTGACATTTCTGGTGTTTAAAGATGTAATAATGAGTACTTGGATGGAAAGACCAGATGCTGCAGACATAAAAAATAAAAAATAAGTCATTGTAAGCTGACAAGTTTCTTGCAATCTGTGAGGTCAACCAAGGGTTGCCTCACCTAAAAAAAAAATTTTTTTTAATTAAAAAAATAAAGATGTAATAATGACATCAGAATTCTCCATGGCCATCTCAAGTCTGTCACTTTAAAGGTGGAGGGATGAGAAGCTGGAAGAGCAATCAGGGAGTCAGGAGGGCGGCGTGGGTCGAAGGGAGGCTCTGAGACCATTTCGGGTTGTCAGTCATTGGGATCAAGCCCAAGGGACAGGCTAAGTAATGCAGAGTTGAGGGAGAGACTGTTCAGAATCTTGAAAAGTAGGAGTGCTCATAAAATAGTCTATCTTAATCAGCTCGGGCTGCTATAACAAAAATACCATCGACCAGACCCTTTATAAACTCAGAAACTTATTTCTCACAGTTCTGGAGGCCTAGAAGTCCAAAGTCAAGGCACTGGCAGATTCAGTGTCCGGCGACGGCCCTGTTCCTGGATCGTAGCTGGCTGTCTTTCCGCTGTGTCTTCACGTGGCAGAGGGGCGAGGGAGCCCATCATGCATGGGATTTATGAGGGCACCAATCCCATGCATGATGAAGACTCTGTCCTCACTACCTTATTACCTCCCAGAGGCCCCTCCTCCTAACACGGCTACATTGGGGGCCAAGATTTCAACCTATGAATTTGAGAGGACACGCATTCAGTTCATGCACAGTCTATGGCAACAGCACAGGAAAGTTATATTCAAGTGCCCCGAAGTGGCCTCCCAAGGTCCAGTGTGGTCTTGGGCCCCTGTGGCCTCATTTTCCAGGAAGTGGTGACTTCTCGCACACAATCACTGCTTCTCTCTGCCACGTGCCCAGCCCAACTGCTCACAGAGTGAGGAACCATCTGTCATCTGCCCACAGCTCTTCCTCCTGCCCATAATTGTGGGTGGTCCCCAGCACCCACTCATCCTCCCTGCCCACTCCAGATCTGCTGTTCCTGTTGGTGGCATCAGATCTCTCCTCTTTGATCCATGGCTGAAGCAAGACTTGCAGTCATCCCAGGCAAGTTAATACTCTGGCACGCCTTCAAGTTTGAAGTCTTTATTTAAAAAGAATTTTTGTTGTTGTTGTTATTTTGTGCATTTTTTTTGTTAATGCCTACAGCACCTGGTCTTCCTAGGTGGTCTCCCATCCAAGTACTAACCAGGCCCAACCCTGCTTAGCTTCCAAGATCAGACAAGATCGGGCACGTTCAGGGTGGCACGGCCGTAGACTAAAAAAAAAAAACTTTATATTATGAAAAATTTCTAATACTACAGAAGGAGGGAGAATAGTACAATGAACTTCCATATTCCCAATCACCAGCTTCAACAATTATTAACAAAATGGCCGGTCTCCATTTCATTCCTGTTCCCAACCATCCCACCCTCCAAGTGGGCTATTTAAAAATCGATTCACAAACATGTCATCTCGTTCATACAGATTTCAGGAAGTCCAGAGTCCTCCTTCCATCGGTTGAGTGCCCCGTGCACAGAGGGTGGAGGAAAGGAGCCCTCTAGTGGGGTGGCCTTCAATCCCGTTTCTGTCAATCCCCAGCATTTCGGCTCCGGCCCGATTTTGCATGCCCGCCCCCACCAGGCCGCGTGGGGTTTTCTGCTCAGCCTCTGAACTCCCTCTCTGAATCTGGTTAATGAGAGTGTCTGAGACTCGAGAGTGGTGATTGCACAACCCATGAATATACTAAAAACCACTAAATCATTTACACTTTAAAACGGTAGCTATTATTGCATGTGATTTGTATCTCAATAAACATTAAAAAATGAACCCCCTCCCAAAAAAAATGGAAAAAGAAATGCTAGAGCAACACACCACTGCCAAATAAATGAACTCGAACAAGGTCACATCTCTTGCTCCAACTACTCAACAGAAAACAGAAAACATACACAGGTTAAAGGACATTACGGTGGTGAAATTAGCAAAATCCAGACTGAGACTCTCTACAAGATAAAAAAAATCCCATTTTATCAGCAAATAACTATCAAGACAAAGGTGGGGGAGGGGGAAGATGGAGGATTAAAAGAGACTAAGTTTCACATCAACAAATTGCAATATACAGATATTTGGATCTTGAGTTAAACAAAACTAAAAAAGTAAATTATGAGATAGTTGACATTTTGAACACATTGCATATTTGAAATGAAGAAATTTTAATTTTTTCAAGCGTGATAATGGTACCGTGGATAACGTAGTTTCAATATATTTTAGAAATACATCTTAAAATATAAGTGAGAAGATGTGTCTGGGACTTTTATTGTAAAACTTGTTTATTGTCTATCCCACGAGAACAGTAATCTGTCCTTGTATATTGCCATAGCCCACAGGTTTAGCAGAGTACCTGGTATATAGTAAAAGCTAAATACTTCCTGAATGAATGAATGTTAGTATCGGTCTTTTCACATCCACCGCTCTAGTCTTGAGTTCCATGTCCACATTTCTGGCTGTCAGCTGGACATCCACACCGACACTCAGACATGATATCTCTTCCAGGTTTCCCTAATAATGATAAAGCTAACTCTTCCGCAGCGCTTGGCGTGGCCAGCATGTATGTTGATTCATTTAATAATCACGATTACCCGCCGTGAGCCCATTGTACAGAGGAGGGCAGGCTGAGACCCTGAGAGGTCACGTGACTTGCCCAAGGTCACACTCGTGGTCAGTGACTGCACCAAGATTAGAACACACAGGCTCTGGACGCTTATGCACCAGGCTGGACTGCCTCTCCCTACTTTCCTTAAGATTGTAACTATTTCCCTAAGCACTCAGCTCAGGCTCACCGTTTCGGGGCCACCTCAGACTCCTGCCTCCCCTTTCCCTCCCTAATGTCATTTATATCCCCCCACCCGCCCATCCCTTTCCTACCATCAAGAGGCGCAGGCTGCAGGCTGGCGCTGTGGCTCCTTGACCTTTGTCCCCTTCCAGCAGGTTCTCAGTCATCTTTGCTGCCTCCAGGGCAAAGCTGCCCTGACTTGTCATTATTTATTGCTGTCTTCACCACAGGTACCCAGTGGGTTCAGCTCCATCCCTCCCAGCTGTAGGACCCTAAGCAAGTTATTTAATCTCCTGTAGTGGGTTGAACGGAGCCACCCCTCAAAGCCATGTCCACATCCTAATCCCTGCAATCGGTGAATGTGCCCTTATTTGAAGGGTCTTTGCAGGTATGATTAAGGATCTTGAAATGAGATTATCCTAGATTGTGAGGGTAGGCCCTAATTCTAAAAACGAGTGTCCCTGTAAAAGACACAGAGCAGACACACAGGGGAGACAGAGGCAGAGATTGGAGCGATGCGGCCCCAGCCAAGGAAGCCAAAAGCGGGGAGAATCAAGGCGGGAGCCTCCGTGGGACCCTTCGGAGGGAGCGGAGACCTGCCGACACCCTGATTTCGGACTTCTGGCCTCCAGAACTCTCAGAGAATACGTTTCTATTGGGTTAAGTCACCAAGTCTGTGGCAGTTTGTCACAGTGGCTACAGGACGCCCAAACCCCTCCGGATTCCTCACTGTCCCGGATCCAGGGTGGGGAGAGGCCTACTGCGCAGGCTTGCTGGGCGCACATCTGACCTAGGTGTCAGCCCTTACCGCTGCCCGGCCTTCAGCGAGTTATGTGGCCTTTTCTGCGCCTCACTTTCCTCACTTGTTAAACAGAGATAGTACTTCTTAGATGGTGTAAGCAGTTCTCAAACCTTTTGGTCTTTTCCAAGGGCACTTGACTATTGAAGACCCTAAAGAGATTTTTAACAGATGGTTTAGATCTATGGATAGCCACTGTAACTTGAAATTTAAATTCATGTTTTTAAAAAATAGTAATGTAAAAATACACATTACATTTTAACATATTTTTAATGGAA
>NW_011888804.1:192802-209011 GCF_000151845.1 Pteropus vampyrus
GGGCGGCGGGCCATGGAGGAGGACCGGGGGTCGGCGCTGCCGGCCGAGTCGGCGCTGGAGAAGAACGTGGCGGAGCTGACCGTCATGGACGTGTACGACATCGCGTCGCTGGTGGGCCACGAGTTCGAGCGGGTCATCGACCAGCACGGCTGCGAGGCCATCGCGCGCCTCATGCCCAAGGTCGTGCGCGTCCTGGAGATCCTGGAGGTGCTGGTCAGCCGCCACCACGTCGCGCCCGAGCTGGACGAGCTGCGCCTCGAGCTGGACCGCCTGCGCCTGGAGAGGATGGACCGCATCGAGAAGGAGCGCAAGCACCAGAAGGTGGGCAGGGGCCTCGGTCGGCCCATCCAGGCAGTGGGGCCGCTGGGACCAGAGGGCCGTCAGCACCGGGCACACGTGTGCGTGGAGGGGGGACGAGATGAGACCCGACCCCATGGGGCGGGGGGAGGCCCTTGGCCTCTTTTAACCCGCCAGGGGCACCTGGCACATTCCAGCCCGAGATTAAGGGCCGTTCTTTGGAGTCAGACCTGAGTTCCAGTGCCACCTTTACCACTGAATAGCTGCGTGACCTTGGGCGAGTGACTTCACCTCTCTGTGCTTTGATTTCCTCACGTGTCGAATGGTGACAGGAATAGGACCCGCCTCATGAGAGTTCAATGGGCCGTTACCTGAAGTGCTTAGATAGTAGGACTTTTTTTTTTTCTAGAAATGAAATAAGCTTCCTGCCCTTCAGTGTAATCCAAGATCTGATACCACGCCCCTTTTTTCATCCTACCTCAGAACTCCCCGGGGGAGCAAAGAAGATGTGCTCTCCAGCCCCTGAGCTCCCTGATCTCCAGTCTCTGGGTTCCTTTTCGCAAATCGCTTCCCAGGGTTCCCCTTGGTGTACTAACCTGTGCCCTGAGGCGCTTTTCCCCTCCCTGATTTTATCTTCAGTCCTCACAGAACTTTGTGAGGTAGGAATTATTATCTTCATTTTTACAGACGAAGAAACCCAGAGGCCCAGGGTCAGGGCGTGTATGGGGAGTGGGAGTTTCTCCCAAGGTGGTGCCCAGAGAGCCCCAGCCCAGTGGAGATGAGGCCAGTCTCTCCCCACCCTGTGTAAATTGGGAGAAGGAGATGATTCGGGACAGCCCTAAAAGCTAAGCCTCTGCCCTGTGATGGAGAATTCTCTAGAGGCAGGGATCTGGGCTCCCCGCTGGGCGAGGAGTCCAGACGAGGTGCCTGGGGAAAAGGAAGTGGGAGACGTGTGGTTTCCTGCCCCAGCCTCAGCCCAGGGAAGCTTCTGTCAGACCTTCCAACCGAGAACGAAGGAAACGCCTTTCCTTGGAGGATCGGGGCGCCGGACAGGCTCTGGCTTGCTGTGTGGCCTCAGGAAATAGACCTGGCCTCTCTGAACCTCCCTGGCAGGCCATCGCCTCTTGTATACTTTGAGTTCCCAGTGTTTTTAAGGCTGATGGCTGTGTCTGCAGTCTTAACCTGAAGGCAGATCCGTGGGTGGGTTAAGGGCCACCAGTGTTCGTGTGGTAGGACCGTGTTTGTCCCCATAAGTACCAATGCCCTGGGGTCAGGAAGGGAACACAAGCTTCCCAGCTAGGTAACATTTCCAAGATCACTGAGGGAGCTTTAAAAATGCCCCAGCTGGGTAATTAATGTCAGGACTCCCAGGAGCAGTGACTTTGGAGCTGGTCAGCCTGGTTTCAAACCCTGCAGCTCACAGTCTGGTCTGTGTGATCTTGGGCAAGTCACCCCGCCTCTCTGGGCCTCGGCTTCTTCGGCTGTAAGATGAGCCTGATAACCACCCGTGAGAAGAGTTCCTGTGGGGCAGAGCCTGCCTGTCTGAAGCCTTACAGGTGTGAACTACTGTTTTCAGACCTGGAGAGGCTTTCACTGAGGTGTCTATAGGCTGGTATTGGGGATCCCACGCCCATCCCAGGCACCCCTCCTCCTATCTCAGACCCCTCCACCTCTCCTAGAGAGTCAGGGAAGGGAGGGACCTTGAAAATCTTACCATGATTTGTATTAACAGGGACCAAGGGGCTTAGCCCAGGTCACACAGAAGTCCTGGCACCCCTGGCCCCACCCCTGGCATTTTAGTCCTGCTGCAGCCGGGCTGGGAGGCACCCCTAGGAGACATCGGAGGCCACTAGGCCTGGAGTCGGGTGGAATTCCCAGCCAGCTGCACTTGTCGCCTCTGGAACTCTCAGCTAGGAAGTAAACACCAGTGCGTTCAGAGGCAGGGCTTGTTTGTAAACACTGAGGAGGAGCTCTCATAAATCCAAGGACGACATGCGTTCCCCATCACAGTACGGTTCCAGACCCCTTCACTCCACGCTCTTGGGATCAAGAGAGGGTAGTGGTCTGATTGTCACCCCCTGGGGTCTCAAAAGCTCTTTTAAAATGTTATTTCCCTGAAAACCTGAGCTTGTCCTTGATCTTATCCATCCGTCTTTTCTTGCTTCCCTTCCTCCTTTTCTTTCTTCTTTCCCTCCCTGTTCTGCTCGGTTACCCGGTCTGCAGCCCCGTCAGCAAGCCACAGCATGCAGAGTGCCCTCCCAGGCGACATGTGCCATGAAGAGAAAAGGAAAGCTGTGTCCGCATCTCAGGCAGCGGGTGGGCGACGAGGGAGACGGGAAAAGCACACGCATGGGTTGTAGAAAGAGGTGGCTGTGCAGATAACAGTTGCACATGACGCAAACAGCATATGTTGTTCATTTATTCATTCCACACATCTATTTATTGAGTACTGTTCTGGGGGACGGCGGTGACCACCGCAGATGAGGGCTTACTTAGCCCTTATGGAAATGACTTTCTAATGCACTGCTGTTCCATTAATAAAAAGACACAGATGAGGTTAATTTTAATAACATATCAAATCCAGTCTACCCAGAATATTGTTTCAACATGTGATCAGTGCAACACATTATTTTACTGAGGTATAATTGACATATAACATCGTATTAGTTTCAGCGTACGTTAATTATAATGATACATGTATAACGAAATAATCACCACAGTAAGTTTAGTTAACATTCGTCGTCTCACATAGTTACAAAAAATGTTATTACACTTGATCTTAGCCAGAAGACTGAGAAGGGATTACAAAAATATTATGGATTAGCTATTTCACGTTCTTTTGTTTCGTACTATGTCTTCTAAGTCCAGTTGGTGTTTAACTCTTAAGTACACCGTTTTCATTCAGACCAGTCACATTTCGAGGGCTCAGCAGCCACGTATGCCTTGTGGCTGCCCTGTGGGATGGTGCAACCCTAGTGCGAAGAGGTACTTCTTTTTTATGCTTTGAAAATTTCAGCTTATCGGTGCCACAAAGAAAATCCAAAGAGACTAGCCAGGGCGGAGATCTCATCGGTGGGGCAGTCAGGAAGGCTTCCCTAAGGAGGTGACATCTGAGCTGAGATCCGAAGTGTAGGTGCCAGCCACAAAAGGGTCTTCGGGGAGGGGTACTCTAGGCGGAAGCCACAGCACGTGCAAAGGCCCTGAGGTAGGAATGAACTTGGCGTGTTCAAGGAACACGGAGAAGGCCGGTGTGGCTAGCGCAGAGTGAGTGAGGAATGGGGGCAGGAGATGAGGTCAGGGAAGTGAGGGGATCTGATCGTGCGGGGCCTCGCCTGCCAGCGTCAGGAGTTTGAGGACTACGAAAGCTGAGAGAAGGCAAAGCAGGCTTCCTGGAAGGGCCTCTTCAGCTGGTGTGGAGTCAGGATAAAATTCTCTGTGGCCAGCTCAGAGGCAAGCAGCAGCTCCCCCAGCATCAGCTTTAGTTCACTGAGAGAAGGGAAGAAGGAACTGAGGGTCAAAGTCTGTATTCAGGGCTTGTGGTTCCATAGTGTAGCGGTGAGCTCGTCTGCTTTACACGCAGAAGGTCCTGGGTTCGCGCCCCGGTGGAGCCACAGTCCATGGTCTACAGCCATGCCACCCTGAATGAGCCCGATGTCTGATCTCGGAAGCTAAGCAAGGTCGGGCCTGGTTTGTACTTGGATGGGAGACCACCTAGGAAGACCAGGTGCTGTAGGCATAAAAAATAATAATAAAAAGTCTGTATTCATCTCCATTTGCAGCTATACAACAAAGTACAGCAGACTTAATGGCAAATTCATTATCAAACTGCGTCATATAATATGATGAATACTATCAGTATGGATAATGCTAGAAGGAATTCTGGAGGTCAAAGGTCAGAACCGGTCTTACTGGGTTAAAATCGGGGTGTCAGAAGCACTGCACTTCTGGCGGCTTGAGGGAGGAGCCCGTTTCCTTGCCTTTTCCAGCTCCCGGAAGCCACCGCCTCCTTGGTGGCTCCCTCTCTGGCCTCAAAGCCAGCAGCGGGGCATCTTCACACCTCTCTCTGGCTCTGACTTCTGCTGTCGCCACTTCGTCCTGAACTCTGACCCTCTCGACTCCCTCTTTTCACCTTCGAGGACACTCGTGATGACAGGGGGCCCACCCGAATGACCCAGAATAATCTCCCCGTCTCAGGAGCCTAACAGAAACATATCCTCAAAGTCCCTTTTGCCACGTAGGGTCACGTATTCTCAGGTACCAGGGGCAAGGACATGGACGTCTTTGGGGGCCACTGTTCTGCCTACACCAGCTAGGTAGGTGTGGGCCCTCGGCGTGCTCAGCCAGCCAGGTAGGAGCACGGAGGCTCGGGGTGGGGGGTGGGGAGTCGGGGGTGGGAGGGCCCGACTGTGCTCCCAGCTGGCCGCTGTGTGTGACAAGGTCGCAAGCCCACTCCGTCTTTCCACCAACACTTCCACCCTCTGGCCCTGCCTGTCACCTCTCCTGGTGACCTTGAGCCCGCTGTGCGAGAACTTATTACCTCTCACGTCCCCAGTGCTGCGAGCTTCCTGATCAGGGAGGTGGGATTCGGGAACTCATTTAGGAGACGAACAGAGATGACGCTGACATCCAGCCACCTGGGCCGGCTGGTGACAGGCTGTAGGAGGAGCGGAAGTCTGCACTCATCTTTGTCCCTTTCTGGGTGCTGGGCCCGATTCCAGATGATTTATATATATTAACCGTTTTACCCGTACAAACGACCCACAGAGGTAGTTATGGCACTATTTTCCTCATTTCCGGGGCACCCAAAGATTGAATAACTTGTCCAAGATCAGCCAGTAAGTGGCGCAAACTGGCTCCAAATTGGGGTCAGCGGGCCCCAGTGTCCATGCTCTAATCCAGCATTCTATATGGGTACCAGCGATAGCGCTCTGCTTAGCTTATGGTTTTAGAAACTTTTTTTTTTTTTTGGTAACAGCTTTATTGATGTAATTTGCGTGCCATACAGTCCATCCATTTAAAGTCCATGATTCAGCGTTTCCAGTGTAGTCACGGAGTTCTACAACCATCGCCACCATCAATTTTAGAACATTTTCATTACTCGGAAATGAAAATCCAGTCCCATTAATAGTCACTCCCGCGGCCCTAGACAGCGGCCAGCCTGCTTTCTGCCTCTGGATTTTCACGTTAGTGGAATCACACCCTCTGTGTCCCCTCGTGTCCGGCCGCCTTCACTTAGTGTGACGTTTTCGAGGTTCACCTGTGTCCGTGCGTCATTCCTGTCTGAAGCAGAGTCGTATCCCGTTGTATGGACGTACCCCCGTTTCATCAGCCGACGGGACACCAGGTCCCGTCCTTTTGACTGTTGTGAATCGTGCAGCTGTGAACGTGCACATTCATGGCTTTGTGCGGACATGTGTTTTCACTCCCACTGGGCAGATCGTAGGAGTGGAAGTGCTGGGTCACACGGTGACCCTTTAACTCATCGAGGACCTGCCAGCCTGTCCTCTGCGGCAGCCGCACGATTTTACGTTCCCCCCAGCAGCACACGAGGGTTCCGATCTCTTCATATCGGTGCCAGTGCCCGTCACTTGTTTCTTTGATTACCGCCATCCACAAAACCACTTTAGTAGATTGATCTTGTTTACCTCCACCTCAGCCCTGTGAGCCCTCGTGTTAGGGCTCCCCAGCTGCGGGAAACCGAGGCCGAGAGTGGTTAGTGAGTTGCCCAAGGCCGCCCGAAGGGATGCCGGTTCGTGTCAGGCATACGATGCATTCTGGGGCCAGGTGGCAACTTCTGGAGTCTTCGCAGCCTTTTTCTCTCTTAGAGGTTTGTCTGGCTGAGGGTCTGTCCAGAGATCAGGGACGTGACCTCCCCAGAGAATTTGGGACTGTTAGGGTCCCCACTCATTCACTCTGTCTCCCGTCTAGGTAGCTAACAGGTGCAGTGCCAGCTCCATAGTTGCTCTTGGGGCAGTTCTAACCTGGGAAGGTCTTCACAGAGGAAGGGCACCTCCTATTACTTGCAGAGTTGCCATATGATCTAGTGGTGGCCGTGTCCCTTACCTGCTTGCTTCTCGGGGCAGAGGGGAAGCCCTGAAGCCCTGGCAACCCACAGCTGCTCCCGAGGGTCAGGGGGTGAGGCCGCTGCCCCGGGCAGGCTGTCGCCCCACCCAGGCCGGTCGCCTTTGCAGGAGCTGGAGCTGGTGGAAGACGTGTGGCGAGGGGAGGCACAGGACCTCCTGTCCCAGATCGCCCAGCTGCAGGAGGAAAACAAGCAGCTCATGACCAACCTGTCCCACAAAGACGTCAGCTTCTCCGAGGAGGAGTTCCAGAAGCACGAAGGTAAGGGGAGGCGTCAGCGCTGGGGGCTCAGGAGAGGGCTGTTCCCGCTGTCATCACCCACGTCGGCCGCGGCAATAACAGTTGCGGTCCCCGAGCAAGGGTGCGGCGCGCTCGGATGACCGAAACCTTTGTCTGCTATTGTTGACCATCCCTCTGCCCGAGAGAGATGGTGTAGCCTCATTTACAGAGGATGAAACTGAGAGCTTCACTCAACAAACTGTTACAGATGCCTCACTTTTCCAGGCTCTTTTTCCGGGCACTGGTCAGACACATTGGACAAGCCTCACGAGGCTTGTTCCGGTGTGGAGGAGATAGGTGATAACTATGTAAATAAGCCAATCGAGGGCTCCGTTCCAGGTGGCGGCCAGCGCTGTGGAAGAGCCAGAAAGGGGATGCGATCGAGGCGATGCTCAGGACACGGTGGCGAGGGAGGCCTCTCCGAGCGGGTGGCATCGGAGCCCTCATGAAGTGCTGGAGCCGCGCGGATAGCTCGGGAGGGAAGCAAGTGCAAAGGCCCTGGGGTGTGCGGAAGGAGAGGGCAGTGCTGTAGGAAATGATGATCAAGGCCGAGGGTGGTGACAGATGAGGTCGGAAGGGTCAAAGGGTCAGCCGTGTTCAGAGCACATGGCCCCTTAGAGGCCACAGTTTGGACTTTATTCTAAGTGTGCAGGGGTGAGATTTGAGACTCTTTATCATAGACTGAACATTTAACAAGAAGCAACCTGGGATGGTAACCCAGATCTGAGTGTCACTGGAGCCCCTCAGCTGTCATTCATCGTACAGTTGTCTAGAACCTTCGCTCCAGGCCCTCTTCTGGTGCTGGGGAAGCAAAGACAGACAGTGGGGTTCGGCCAGCTCCGTGCTCCCCCGCGGCCCCCTTCCCAACCAGAGGCTGCCTCTGATCCCCACAGAATCTCAGACCCATTGCTTTAGTCTGAGCAAACACCTCGGGTCCTCACATAGGCCCCCTCCTCACGTTTGATGGGATGGACTTCCATGGAGTGCTTCAGGTTCAGAACCTGTAGTTACAACGCTGTGAGACCAAAGAAGTGCACTGATAAGGACTGCAGGGAACAAGAAAAAAGGGAATGTTTGATCCGGGCGCTGGAAGTCTCTCTCATTCGGGTTGCCTTTGTTCAGATGAGATCCATGCAATGGGAACGAAGTCCTAGTGGTTATAAGCATGGGCTCTAGAGCCAGACTGCCCAGGTGTGAGTCCTAATCTCAGTACTTGGCCTGCTAAGTGACCTTAATGAAGTCACTTGACCTTCGTGTGCCGAAGTGCCCCATGTAAAAATAGGGGACATAATCGTATCTCCCTTGTCAGGTCGTCGTGAGGGTTAAACGAATTAATACGTGTGGACTGTTTAGAATAGTACCTGGTACATACGCTCCACAGACGCGAGCTATTATGACTGCGAGTTTTTGTTATCTGGTCCGAAGTCCTTAGTGAACAGCTGAGGAGAGCAGAGGTTGAGAGAGTACATCATTCCTTTTCATGGCTGAGTAATATTCCACGCTGCGGGTGGACCGCATTTTGCTTACTCATTCACCCGTTGGTGGACTTTCTGGTTGTTTTCCGGCTGTTGGCTATTGTGCACAGTGCTGCTGTGAACATCATGGAACAGGTGTTTGTGTGGACGTGTGTGGTTACTGCTTTGGGGTCCACACCTAGGACTGGAATCGCTGGGACATCTGGGAGCTATGCCGAGCTTCCCGAGGAACTCGTAGCCATCCTTTTGTCTGTGACATTTCTGCCAGGCGCCCCAGGCCTCGGGGGGGGGTGACCTCGGAACTCCCACGCCTGCCAGCGACACCCCATGGCCTCAGGGGCCCAGGCATGGACGCCCTGGGCCACTCCTGTGCACACTGTCACCTCTGAGTGCACGCAGCACCGTCCACGTGGGAGAGCTTTGCTCAGCTTGTCATGAAACAGCCCACATGGCACGATTTGAGACACACTTAACTGGCATCTAGCATGGCTGCAGTTCCCAAAGGGTTAGCCCAGCAGCAGCCCCCACCGGGCAGAGCGCGGAGGCAGATGCCAGGCATGCCTTTCACGGTTATTTTTATTTTGCACCGGAAACCATGGGAACCCAGAGACGAAAGCGTTTCTTCCACCTGTGAGAGGAACAGACATTGGGCAGAGGGGTCCCTGGGAGAAGGCAGAGCCTGCGAAGTTAGACTGTGCGCCGGAAGGAGATGGAGGACTGGGGGGCCTTCGTGAGACGGGGCGAGGGGGGGGCGGGAGCGCCTGGGAGCAGCCCCGCGTGGACCAGCATTGCTTTGTCAGGAGTTGATGCCAGGCCCTGCGCTCAGAGCCACCGCGGCAGTCTCCTGTCCCCTCCTCCCCGGAATTCTCCAGACTCAAAAAAAGCACTTTCCTGCCCCTTGATTGCAGAAACCATCTCCTCAGCTTGAGGGCAACGATAGGAACTACTTGTTAGCTGTGGAAATGAATTAAGGGCGTCAGAGCCATCGGGCTGGGGAGATGGGGGGGCTAAGACACACTCGAGGGTCTGGAAAAATTCTTGGGTTCTGGACACATCACGCCATCACCAGGAGAGGAGGAAAAAACTGAGCTGGGAGTGACCACGCAGTCCCATCCTCGGCTTCCTCACCTGCAAAACGGGAACCCACGACTCCCGACTCCCAGGATTGTTGAGAAAAAGTATGTACAGCATCCGAGCTGGAGCTCTCCAATACGAGATGTCCCCAAGGTCCCACCGTCACGGGACCTTCCATGGGAGCGGTTGGCAGGAATTTCAGCTCAATAAAAAATCAGCTGTGTGATCCTTTCGTAGAAAGGAAAGAAAATGATGTTGAGTAAATCAGTAGAGTCGTGCACCGATCTCGGAAGCTAAGCAGGGTCAGACCTGGTTAGTACTTGGATGGGAGACCACCTAGGAAGACCAGGTGCTATAGGCTTAAAAAATAAAAATAATAAGGGATCGTAAGCTGTCAAGGTCCTTGCAATCTGCGAGGTCAACCAAGGCTTGCCTCGCCTCAAAGGAAATTAATGAATGAATGGAAGAAAAATAGAGTCGTACAACCATCGTGGCAATCTAATTTTAAATCATTTCCTTATATAAATGTCTGACCACTCTGCCGTACACCTGAAACTAGGATGCAATAATATCGACCCTAATTGAAAGGAAATAAATAAAGCATTTCCATCACCCCACCAAGAAACCCTGTGCCCATGGGCAGCCGCTCCCGTTCCCCGTCCCCACAGGCTGCTCTTCTCCGTCCTGTCTCTGCGGATTTGCTTGTCCTGGAAGTTGTGTCCACCTGGAGTCCTGCGCTCTGGCTCTGTGGCCTCTTGTGTCTGGCTTCTCTCAGCGTCAGTTTTCAAGGTCCGGCCCATCGCCGTGCGTGTCAGCGCTTCGTTCCGTTTTATAGCCGAGTGATGTTCCATCGTGGCTGGACCACTTTCGTTTATCCATGTGCGCTGACGGACATTTGGGCTGTTTCTTTTTCTACAACGTTCCTATAACGTTTGGTCGTTGTGAATAGTGCTGCTGTGACTTCGTCACTCGGCTTTTTCACTTAACAGTGTGTCTCAGTCTTTTAACTGGCTAACATAGTGTCCCCATTGTGTGGAAGGTCCTCGTTTATTTAACCGTTTCCTTGCTGGCGGACATTTAGATGATTGCCATTTTTGGCTACTATAAACCCGTGGCTCCTTGGAGACCGACCTTGGACTTGTTCTTGCATTTGCCCGAATGTCTCTTTAAATTCAGATCTCAGGATTCTGAATTGCTGGTTGACTGGATGATTGCTCAGAAGTCTTCCAGCTTTTAACGAGGTCTACGAATCTACTAAACACACTGAACCCTCCTTTCATTTTTCAAAGCCCTTTTATTACCCTTGGACAGGGAACTGGTATTTTCGTTTTGTGGATAAAAAAAAAAAAAAAAAATGGCAGCTAACACTTAGAAACTCTTACTCGGTGCCAGGCCTGTCGTGAGCACTTCTCACCGATTAACCCATGCACCCTTGCAAGCGCCTCCCAGGTGGAGACTTCACAGGATCCCCATGGGCAGGTGAGAAAACAGGCCGCGGTCAACGGCAGGTACGTAAAGCCAGGACTGAGTCCATGAACTCAAGTCTCAGACCCCAAGCCTTTGACCGTTTGGTTTTCCGCCTCTCGGTCTCACAGCTGCTGAGCCCATAAAGCGGGTTGATGGAGCGGGCATACAGAGCCAGGTGTCTTTCTCCGATTCATGCCACCCCCCGCCCCCTGCCCCCACTTAGCTGTCCTTCCTGCCTGATTTCCCCAGAAGCGGAATCCACCCCTCAGCAAGGATTAAATGAGCTCAGCCCTTAGTGTCCCCAGCCAGAGCTTGTGGTGGGACAGGTGCTCAGTCAGCAAACAGCAAACACGTTGGTGGCTTTTCCACACTCTGCCCGCATCCGATCTCAGCCCCAGCCCCGCCGCACGTGTGCACACACCGTGTCCGAGAAACACTGTCGGGAGACGTAAGCCGTGCCCTCTCGTCCAGCCCAGGCCCAGGCCTTGCGTTGCCGCGGTGGCTCACGGGTGTTGGGAATGCTTGGTCACGGTGGTGACCGCCTGCTTGGGACTATCTCAGACAGGAGAGGGGAGGAAAAGACTTGAATGGGACAGAGCACCTTGGAAGAGGGAGTCACACGTGGGGAAAAGAGCTGAAGAATTACCAAGTGGCGTCTCGGGGGCCTAGGCGAGAGGGAAGTGGGGGGTGTTTCTCCCCTATTAATCTGCAGTTGAGCCTGACTGTCACCAACCCCAACGCAGGTCTCTTGGGGAGTCAGCCCCAGCGCCTGTGGGACGCTGACTAATGGTCCCCCAAAATATCAGCTCCTAAGCCCCGGAACCTGGGAGTATTACTTCATATGGTAAAATCTTTACAGGTGTGGTTTAGTTCCAGATCTTGAGATGAGGAAGTTGCCCTCGATTATTTGGATGGACCTGAAATGCCATCACAAGTGTCCTCGTAAGAGGGAGGCAGAGAGATTTCACGCTGACAGAAGAAGGTGACAGGACGTCAGAGAAGGCAGGGACTGGGGTGCTGGCGGCCACGAGCCGAGGAAGCAGCAGCTGCCGAAGCTGGAAGAGGCAGGAACAAACCTCCCCTGCAGTCTCCACGGGGACCACGGCCCTGGCGACATCTTGACTTTGCACTAGTTTGAAACGTCCAGCTTCCAGAACTATGAGAATCTAAATTTGTGCTGTGTTCTAAGTTGCCAGGTTTTTGCTGGTCCTTCGTTTCAGCAGCCACACGACCCCCGCATGACACGTGCCCTTGCAGTTCGTTACCCCACCCAGTCCCTAAGCGAGCGAGCACCTCCCGTGTGCCGGGCCTGTGCTAGCCCAGGGGACACACAGTGAGCAGGCTGGGGAAGGACTTGCCTCCCGGGGCCCACAGTGCTCTTGAGGGGCGAAGGGCAGGGGGACAGACAATAAACGAGTGGCAGACACCACGCCACGCCGTGACCGCCTGCTGCGTGCCAGGCCCCGTCATCTTTCCTTAGGTGAAGGAACATGCACGACACTCAGTAACTGTAAACAGTGTGGCGAAGATAGTAAATGGGGTGGGGGGAGGGAAAGGCTTCTATGAGGAGGTGACGTTTGAGCTGAAGCCTGAGAAGCGAGGGGGCCGGCGGGAGGCTGGGAGGAAGGGAACCGTGGGCACTGGGGTTAACCATGGTGGGTGCCCCGGGTGGGCATGAGCTTGGGGCAGCCGAGTGGAGAGATGCAGCCAGGAGGAGCCTGGGGGCCGGTTTCGTCTGAGCAGGAAGCCGCTGGGCGGTTTGAGCAGGGCAGGGAGGTGGCTCACCTGCGGGTCTCGCTCCCCCACCCAGGCATGTCGGAGCGGGAGCGGCAGGTGATGAAGAAGCTGAAGGAGGTGGTGGACAAGCAGCGGGACGAGATCCGTGCCAAGGACAGGGAGCTCGGTCTGAAGAACGAGGACGTCGAGGCCGTAAGTGATGAGCCCCCCGTCTGCCCTCCCGGCCAGTGGCTTCCAGCGAGAGATTGGGTCCCCTGCGCGGGAGGTTCCCTGGCTCCCCTGGGTCACATTCTGTGAGCTCCAAGGGGCGGGGATCCTGCCCGCAGCTTGGCGGGCCCAGCCTGAGAGAGCAGCTGTGGGGGGCTCTCAGCCTTGTCGCCACTGGACCAGTAGAGGGACTGTGGCACAGGAGGCCACGCAGGGACCTGAGCCTCCCCACACCCAGCGAGGTCCCGAGGCCCCGTCAGCCTTGGCTCTGGCCCTGAGGCTTCCTCCAGGCCCGCTTCATGCCCCTCTGCGAGCAGGCCGGCATGGTCCAGGCTGCTGCAGGCACCCATGCGGTATCTCTGCCTGAATGAGAAAAATTACCACTTACCCCCTTCTCAAGGCACATTACTTCTGTTTGCTAGGAAATTGTCATAATACACTAACAAAACACTGACCTTCCATAAAATTACAGTACACGTACAAATTGACCATCTCTGGCATCAGCAGTCTTATACGACCAGATTTCAAACAAACCCAGACATCTCCAGTCTGAATGGCACCCCTGGAGGTGGCTCGCCCTTGGGCAGCGTGCCACACGAGCTCCTGTATATGGCCGCCCCGTTCAGTGGCCTTTCTCTCTCCACAGCTGCAGCAGCAGCAGACCCGGCTGATGAAGATCAACCACGACCTCCGGCACCGCATCACGGTGGTGG
Source organism: Pteropus vampyrus (assembly GCF_000151845.1). Lineage (NCBI taxonomy): Eukaryota > Metazoa > Chordata > Mammalia > Chiroptera > Pteropodidae > Pteropus > Pteropus vampyrus. The sequence goes on from NW_011888804.1 coordinate 206,133, forward strand.
AGGCCCAGGGGAAGTCCCTGATCGAACAGAAGGTGGAACTGGAGGCCGAGCTGCAGAGCAAGGAGCAGGAGATGGGCAGCCTGCGGGTGGAGCTGGGCAAGCTCCGGGAGCGGCTGCAGGGGGAGCACAGCCAGAATGGCGAGGAGGAGCCTGAGGTGAGCGGGAAGCCGGCTGCCGAGGCGACGGGGAGGGGTAGGCAGGGCCGTGGGCCGGCTCCGGGCTGCAAGCCGCCTTGTTTCCTCCATTGCACTTAAGGAAACAGGAGGCCAGAGAGAGCAAGCTGCTGGCCAGAGGACCGCCGTCCAGGCAGAGACGAGCTGGGCCCAGAACCCAGCGAGCCCACATTCTAGCCCAGGGTATTCAGCACCTGCCATTCATTCGTTCATTCGTTCGTTCAAATGATCGTTGACTATGTTACAGGCTTGGGGGTGAAATGGAAAGCAGAACGCAGACCTGGTCCCTGTCTGCATGGAGCTTATAGTTTAGGAGGCAGCCATGAGTCAAATAATCACACAGCAGCACACGAGCCAGCAAGGCCACTTTCTAGGCATATATATACCCGAGAAAATTGAAGATCTACCTGCATGCAAAGACCTGAACACAGATGTTCACAGTAGCACTGTTCATAACAGCCAGAAGCGGGAAACAGCCCGCGTGTCCATCAGCTGACGATGGGCAAAGCGTGGTCCGTCCGCACGGTGGAACGTTGCTCAGCCATGAAATGGCATGGAGCACGGGCACAGGCCACAGCCGCACGAGCTGTGCAGAGTAGCCAGCGCAGAGGGCCACACGATGTCCGCTTCCACGGACACGAAATATCCAGAACAGGCAAAGCCACAGAGACAGAGAGCGAGTTGGTGGTTGCAGGGCCTGCGGTGGCCGGGGGAGACTGGGGAGTGACTGCTAACGGGTACGGGGTTGCTTTTGGGGTGATGAAAGTAGTGCTTGCACAACTGGATATGCTAAAACCCACTGGATTCTGTACTTTAAAAAAAGTGGATTTTACGGCACATGAATCATATCTCAATTTTTAGAGAAAGGCGGCTCGTGCTACGGGAGAGGCGTGATGCCAGGAGGCCCCGTAACTGCGGGGGGGCGGGGGGGTGGGGGCATCATGTGCAGTTACTGGCACGCACTGGAGAGCTGGCCTGTCTCAGCTCAAATCGAGCCTCTGTTTCTTACTGTCTCCATGACCTTGGATAAAATGTTTAGCCTCTGTGTGCCTCGGTTTCCTCCTCTCTAAAATGGCAATAATAATAGCACTTACCGCAGATTGCTATTATAAGAATTAAATGAGTTAGTTCACTAAAAGCCTTAGCTGCTGCTGTTATAAGTACGATAGTCTAGGGGAGTCAGCAAGCCTTCCCCAAAGGGGCAGTCGAAGGAGGGAGTGAGAGTAAACCACACGAAGGGGTGACTTCCAGGCGGGCGCGTGGCAGGTGCGGGGGCCCAAGGCAGGAGAAGCGCGGGCGAGGAGAGGGAGCTCGGGCAGCCGGGGCGGCTGGTGTGCGGCGTGAGGGCGAGGGGCGGGTCTGAAGGAGGCAGACGGCGGGCGGGCCAACCCTGCAGGCCCGCTCGGCCGTAGACTGGACTTGGTCTTGTATCTGAGAGCCGGGGAAGGTCACGGGCTTTCACCCTAGTGCGGGAGGCGGACTCGGACACCAGCAGCCACATGGGTGGGAAGAGACCAGTTTAGTCTGGGGTCCCCCGCTGCAGAGTTGGAGAAAAGGCATATGGGCAGGAGGTCTGTTTGGGAGGAGATCAGAGGAGTGGACAGGGGAGCGAGAAAAGCGAATCTGAGGGCACGTCACCGACGTCGCCACGGGAGCTCCATCCCACTGGGACCTCCCGGAACCGTCTGTCTGGAGGAGGAAGGCTCGGGACATTTATCCACAGGCTCCTGGCCCCAAGGAGCCAAGGATGGCCTCCGGGGCTGTTCTCTCCCCAGGACACTGGGCCGAACGTCTGGAGCGGATCCCGGGACAGAAATGGAAAGGCACACAGTGCGTGCCTGAGGTGGGGCCCCGTCACACGGATGGAAGCGCGCAGCTGCCACTAAAAGCCGGGGCTGTGACACGGGCCACCACAGGTGTGCGCCTCGGAGATGTGGCCCCGGAGTGTGCCAGGCACTTCATCCTGACGGAAGAGCCGTTCCTTCAGCGGGATGGCGGTCTTGGCAGATTTTGACAGGTGGACGTCGACGGTGGACGCGCTCCTTCCAGAAAGGATAGTGAAAAGCACAGTCAGTAGGGCAGGGCTTGCTCTTTCTCCCAGCGGGTAGCCCTTGATTGTTTCGGGTTTGCAGGCACCGCGCTGGTTTCCTGGGTTACAGGTGGGGAGGGTAAGACAGATGGCTCGCTGTCAGGCTGGCTCAAGTCCCAGCACATTCATTAAGTATCTCGCGAATTCAGGCCAGACATTGCTGGGTTGTCTGAAGGACGGTAACCTGGGGTACAGACAGGGAGGTGAGAGAGAGGAGTCTTAAAGGGTCTGCTTCTGGCTAAAAGTGGCAGAAGCCTAAATTAAAATGGGGTAAGGATTTTTTAAAAAAGGAATTTGGGACTGTGTAACGAAAAGCTTTGTATTAATGGTGGCTTCAGGTATAGCTGGCTCCAGGTGCCCAAGTGGGGCTATCAGGAGTTTGTTTCATACCCTCTCTCGGCTTTGCTTTCCTCTGTGTTGGTCTTATCCGCAGGTCGGCTCTTGCCATATGGCGGCCCCTGGTACTCTACCACCTCTGCAACTCTGGTAGAAAAGAAGTACCTCTTTCCCGAATTCCCAGCAGAAATCTCAGGGAACCCTCTCATCGGCCCATTACTGAACCCCCAGCCATTGTGGCCTGAGCTCTAAAATCCAGGTGGGCCCGGGGCTGTGACACG
>NW_011888804.1:210511-212798 GCF_000151845.1 Pteropus vampyrus
CAAAAAGAAACCCCGTGCTCATTGGCAGTCGCTCCCATCTCTGTCCCCGCCAGCCCCTGGCCTCCGCCTGTCTACTTCCTGCCTCTGTGGATTTGCCTGCTCTGGACATTTCATGCAGATGGGGTCACATGACACGTGGTCTCGAATGGCATCTTCACTCAGCACGTTTCCTATTTCATCCAGTTTCTCAAGTCTTACGTGAAGGTTTTCACAGTTAGACATGTCAACCTTTAAGAAAATGAAGTAGGTTCCCGTCTAAAGAACTTTATATAAAATTGTAAAGTTAAGAGTTATCTCCTTGATGTTTCTGCCTTACAAGTTCTGATTTCTTAGCAAGTTTTTTTTTTTTTTAAGTACACGGGGGAAGTAGCCTGACAGCTGGCACGCAAGGCAGGGTTTTCAGGCTGACCTCATGCTCGGTGGATGACCAGACACGTCGGTCTCCTTTGCTGGGCCAGGGGCACAGGACGTGGCCTTCATGTGCCCAGGGAGTGGGGAGCACGCCCAGGAGGCCATGATGGAGGATGTGGCCTCCCGAAGGCCTCTCTACACCATCCCCATTACTCATTGGCTGGTCCCTTGGGCCTCCCCGGGGAGCAGCTGGAGCCTCAGAGCATCTCCTTCAGGCTGTGCCCAAAGTGCCTCAGGGGACCGGCGGACAAGGCACGATAACCCAAGCCACCTCCACGGTCCCTTGTGGGGTAAGCCTAGAAGGCCTGCTGGCGATCGGCCTTATTGCCACACTGGGAAAAGCCTTCGCGGTCACTCTGGGTCTGCACAGACCGATCCCGGGCTGCCCCAGGCGCGGCGTCAGCGCCTGGTGGCCTCCGCAACAGCTGGGGTCCCAGGTTCTCCCCCTTCTGCACTTCCAGACAGCGGTCCCAGAAGCCAGAACTTTTTTTGCAAACCTGTGTGGGAATAACTCCCCCAAGCTCTAAGGGGATCAAGTCGCACCCTTGTAAAAGAGCCGTCCATTCTCCAGAGAAAAGAACTCAGGTTAGGAGGAAACTTTCGGTGTCTTTGGGGACAATTACGACGTACAGGGAACGGCAGGGAACGGCTCCGGCTTGAGAGCGAGTGTTCGTAGGGATCCCCCGATGTCTGGGGCCCTTAGAGATGTCGTTGGGTATCAAGGGCTCGATGGGGAAACACGGGCCAGACAGGAGCAGGCAGCCAGCCCGCCCAAAGGCCTCTGCGGAAGCGAGGGTTAGGGAAGCCTCCGGAAGGGCCTTCCGCTGCCCTGGGGCAGGAGGACATGGCGGATGGCCCCTTCCAGAGCTGCGGAGGGGCATGGGACTTGCCCCAGAGAGAGGCGAGGCCTGAGTTGTCTGGGAAGGGAGGCCAGGAGGGAGAGAGTAAGCATGAGCTTCGGGTCCACGGCAGGGCTCACCGATGCCTGCGGGGCCGAGGCAGGGGAGGAGACCAGGGCAGGGAGTGGGCAGCCCTGGAAAGAACCCATCAAGGGGAGCAGCAGCCCCCGCTGAGCATCGCCTTGTGGCTCCAGCGTGGCCCGAGCGTCCAATTCTTTTTCCAAAAAGAAGCCCACAACTCAAGCTTCAGTGTCAAATTTCTTGATCCAGAATTGCTGGTCACTGATTCAAAAGTTGGAGAACACAGTGGAGGTTGAACACACCGGGGGGTGTGCTGGAGGGGTGTCCAGAGTTCCCGGCAAACTCCTACACGCCCGTCAAGACCCCATGCGCAGAGACCACGTCTGCGGCAAGGCCTTCTGTGACCCTCCCCAGTCAGAGCTTGATGTCCTCACACCTCTGTACTGTGGCACCTTGTCAGTCTCTATTTGTGTGTATCTTCCCTCTACCCCCACCTGTCCGATTCAGCTCATTAGTTCAGCGACCAGCAGGCACAGAGGTGATGCACAGTAAGTGCTGAATAAATATTAGACACCTGAGGATGTTCTGTGGGCAGGGGAGGAAAAGAGAACTGGCGTTAGTGAGTGCCTGCTGTATACCAGCCCCTGAGCCCCTGTTCTGTGCGTTCTTGGGTAGAAGATACCATCCAGGTACGTGGCTTCACAGGCATGGGACACCGAAGGTGTACCCTGACAGCACAGCCCACTGACACAGTGGCATCAGCAGACACCTCGAGTCCCTTCTTGGGAGGGTAAACCCTCCCCCATGCACCTCCCCAGCTCGTGGGTGGGAAGAGGCCATACTCTGTTGCCCAGATGACTTGGCGATGGGGGCAGCGTGTGTCAGGTTCCTGCCGCAGTGAGGTGCCTCCCCCGGTACCCCTGCTGACTCCTGATCATATCCACTTCCTCCACCCG
>NW_011888804.1:214853-219726 GCF_000151845.1 Pteropus vampyrus
AGCGTTCAGTCCATGGTCCGTGAACCCCTCGCCCACGTTAGACATGGTACCCGCCAGCCGCGTAGCTGTTTAAATGAGTTCGATCAAAATGAAAGTTAGAATGCGGTTTCTCCATCGCACCGGCCACGTTTCAGGTGCTCGGTCAGTACCTGCGGCTGACGGCTGCCGTCTTGGACAGCACAGATGGAGCGTAGTTCCGTCCTCTCGGGAAGTTCTGTGGCCAGCACGGCCCCTGACGTAGACCGCCATCCCCTACCCCGGCGCCTCCCACTCACTTCCACCTCAGGACCTTCGCACCCCTGTGCTGCTCCTGCAGCTGGGAAAACGGTCCCCTCGCTTCTGTCCATGGCTGACCCTGGTCATTCAGGTCTCAGGTCAGATGCCACCTCCTCAGAGAGGCCTCCCTCCCCCTTCGCCAGCCGTCCGAAAGAGCGCCCCATCCGGGTCACTGTTCCTTTACCCAGTTTTACTTCCTCTGTGGCCCTTTTCTCCCTCTCCCGTTATTCCTGTGCGTTAACGTCCTTGTTTAGTTTGTTCCCGTACGAGACTGTAACAGTGTGACACCAGAAACCTTGTTTGTCTTGTTCATGGCTAAGTTCCCAACACTGAGAATGGAGCTGAGCGCAGAGTAGGTGCACAACAAATATCTCTTGAATGGAACGCTGGAAGGACAGACAGATGCACCAGACGTGGTCCCTGCTCCATCAGGGAAGATGAGAGATGCACGGAAAATACAATGCCACATGTTTTTATTGAAAACCTACTGTGTGCTTGGCACATAAGAAAGTTTTACTGATACTGCATGCACTGGTTGTTCAAAGAAGGGAGAGGTCACTTCTGGCTTGGGGATGGGATGGAAATCAGGAAGCCTTCATGTAGGAGGTGACGTTAGAACTGGGCCCCCCCCCCCAGGCAGAGAGACTATTGGGGCAGAGGCCACTGTCGCCGTCCTCCTGGGTCCCCTTATTCCAAGTACAAACCCTCCCAGAACATCAGACCATCCCCTTCTGGAATATTCCGGCTCTCACAGAACTTTCGACTCTCTTGTCTCATACCTCTCAACCCTTCCAGTGAAGAACTAGAAGAGGAGAGTCGAATGCTGCAGCCCCCGCCTGTCGCCCACCCGCGACTGTCCCCCCAGCCGGAGTCTGGGATCAAGCGACTGTAAGTGACGCGCTTGTGTGTGGCGCTGCTCGCTCGAGGCTGACCCGCCAGTTCACACAGCCTCTCACTTCTCCCGGGCACCTGCTCCAGGGCCAGGCTTGTCACTAACCGCCTCCTGCTGGGACCAGCCTAACCCCGGTGCACGATGGGCCTGGCCCCTGGCTTTGACTTCCTCGCTACCTGAATGCTGAGTTCATCCTGGGCAGCTCTGGGCAGAGGGGGTTAGGGGAGGTTGAGGCGGGTGGGAAGGGGGCGGGGCCTGTGTCTGTCGCTCAGGGCTCGCTTGAGTGTATCGGTTGGGGGTCTCTCCCTGGGTCTTTGAGGACAACTAATAAGGCTGGTGGGGGAGGTTCCTGCATCTTCAGGGCTCAAAACCCCAGCACCGCGAGGTCTGGGATGGCCGGGCCCACCCCACCTATGCGTTTCTCTGCTGACTCATCCACCTGTTGTTCAGTCTCTCCCTTAAGTATTTATTGGTGCACAATACACTCAGAGTCAGGCCCTGGTTGCTGTGGGGGACACACAAGAAAGAGCACCCTAGTCCTTGCCCTCAACTGGACTTAAAGCTGCTTCAGTGGCCCTTAGCATCAAAAGGCCCTTTCGAGATTCCGATGAGAGTTTGCAGGCCTTTTTCCCTGCGAAACACATACAGTTTTGCAAAGAATTTCAGGTTCATCGACTCCTACAGCCCTCCAGATAAAGGCGAAAATCTCTGGTCTGGTTAGCTGATGTCTACTAAGAACCTACTGTGTGCCAGGCATGGCTCTCGCACAGGACCTCACTGCGTCCCCACAGTCCAGTGAGGTGACGGCACTACCATTGTCAATTTAAAGTCAGAAACCAAGGCGCCGAGGTCAGTCACCGGCCTGGGGTCAAACAGCTCATAAGAGTTAGAGCTGTGGCTCAACCCAGGCGTCCTGGTCCAGAGCCCACGTTTTAAACTGCAGGAGAGCCTGCAGTTTAAGCAAGGTGGACACTGCCACCTTGCAGCCTCGTCATCTCCCCTGGGAGGGCCTTCTGAGCTGTCAGCCTCCCAGCTGTACCCAAGGTTTAGCACAGCAGAGGCCTTAGTTCTTTCCCCGAAGCCCCAGCAGAAGCTTTGTGAAAGCGAGCGGCGTGGGTCGGAAAGCCGCCAGCAGCCTGTGAGGACGGGGGCCGGGGTGTCCCTTGGATGCCTCCACCTTTAAGTTCGTTACGTTTGGCAAGTCTTGGCTGGTTCTCATCCCGTGGATTGACCGAGTGCCCAGCGTTGGTGGACGGGCAGGGAATGCAGACTGTGGGCAGCCTTGCTCGATTCTGGGCCCTGGTATCCGTGGGAAGGAGGGCTGCCCTCCAGTGTGTGGGTGCACATGTGACTCCCTTCCAGGCCTCTCTTGCCAGCTTCGGGTTGGGCCCCAGTCTCTGCTAGATTTGGGGTTGGGGGTGGTCCCCAGTTCTGACTAGGGATAAATGGTTCCTGGGGGGCAAAGCCTGGAACCAGAAAGGCTGAAACCAACCAACACTGTTTTGGCCACGTATCAGTAATCTTCCATTGGCCATTGAAACTCAAAGTAACTTCAGAAAAAGAAGGAAAAGCTGTGGGCTAAGTAACTGGAAATTCCCAGGCCGCCCTGGCTTCAGGCTCGGCTGGACCCAGGCCTTGTCGTCAGGGCTCCGCCCTGTCCCATGTCCCTGTGACTATTCTCCTTTCCGTGGATGGTAGGGCACGCTCTCCCCTCTCAGTGACAACATGGCAGCTATCAGCTCAGGGTTCTGTTTTCTTCTAAAACCCCATGGGAAGAGAGAATGGTCCCCAGAAGTCAGACTCGAGCCTCTTTGGCTATGACTGGGTCACATGACTTGCGGGTCTAAGCCGATCAGAGGGCAGTGCATTGATTGGCCAGGTTTGGGTCTCATTCCCGCATCTGAAGTTGAGAGTAGCTTTAACCTCATCCGCTTCACATGGACTGAAATTAAGGAAGGACGAGTGCCGAGCACCATCAGAGAGCTAAGCAGACAGGAGTAGCAGGTGTCCGCTGCGGCCTCCTCTCGGGGGAGAGGGAGCCTTGGTCTCTATTCTGTGACCAGGAAAACTCATAATCCTAGGTAAGGTTTGTCATCTAGTGCTTGGAAAGAAATGGGATTGACTTTGCTTACACCTTGATCCACCTGCCGGGCCCACTGCAGGTAAGGGTGAGCAGAATCAATCTCGTGCTTCGAAAGCTCCAGCTTTGGGTTAAAGCCTCGGGAAGCTGAGAAAGTTTTCTGCACCCACACAGCCCCTCCGCGGGCTGAGAGGTGAGACCTAGAGACCAGCCTTCTGCTGCCTTCGGCCCTTCATTTCCAGATCTTTAAAAATCAGACCTTTCTAGCACCTCCATTTCAAGAATGCTGCGTTTCGGGTGCTCCCCGCACCGTAATTCTAAGTCGTGTGTAATTCTGAATTCCTTCTGAAGCTGACTCCTGACTTTTTAGTTTCCCACTCCGGCCCCCTTTCTCTGAAACAGGTAGCTGAGAGTTGGCCTTTGCAAATCTCGGACTTGGAAACTCCGGAGGAAAGTCATCAGAATTAGCTTCTTCCCCCAATTCTTCTCCCCACACCTGACGAGGCTGTGGTGTCTGAGCCTCTTTTTCAGATTGTCCCAGAAAAGACCCTGGGCCCTGTTCTCAAAGCCCTTCTCCCGGTGATCTTGGCCTCTGGTTGCTTGGCAGGACCTGGGGCTCTGAGCCTGGCAGGAGAAACATCTGGAATCGGGGAGCTAGACACAGACAGAAACAGGCAGGGAGGGAGGGAGAAATGAGAATCTCTTGGCCACAGCGTACAGGTGGCCGGTCCTGTGGCCACTCGGCCTTCTAGGGGGTAACTAGAAGATCAGACTGGCACAGAAGGCTTTTGAGCAGCCCGGGCAGGACACTGGCCGCCTTTGTCCACCTCGGCTGCCAACTGGACGCTGCAGCATCGGTGTGGCCCGAGAGCTCAGAGCCTGGGGGAGGGACAGGCAGGTCTTCCCTGGGGGCCGGGCAGGGAATGGCAGTTGTTGTGACTGTTCCATCCTGTGTCCCCTTCCTTCCCTCACTCCTCTGGCACCCGTGTGGTCTGTTTGGTCCCTTCATCCATTGTCACACGGCCTGGTGAATGCAGCTCCCGGCTGCTTCCCAGCTCAGCCTCATGCCCTCACCAGTTTCCCCAGCCACCCCCAAGTCAGCAGTAACTACTGTGGAGGTTTGAAGGGGTTCCCCAGCTTGGAGCTCCTGAACTGAGGCAGAGTCAGAGCTGGGACGTTTAGTCCTATTTCTCAGATGTGGAAACCAGGGCTTGGGGAAGCCCATGGCCTGCATTTAGATCCTACCAGTGGGAAGGATCGTAGTCAGGATTTGACTCATGCCTTTGTCTGCCTCCCCGCCCCCCTTCCCCCAGCTCCACGCCCTGAGTCACCAGCTGTGGGCTGACTGCCCAGTTCCCTTATCTCTCAAGTGCCCATGAGCCAGAGGCACCAGAGGCTACATTCTGGGCTGGACCAGTCAAGGGAACCAGAAACTCTGCTGCTGGTCAAAACAGGGTGCCCAGGAGACGGTCCAGGGACAGCTTGTGATCGAGCAGCTGCTGGCCGCAGAGTCCAGGTTGGCACTGCCCGGGCGAGTCACGAGGGAGCGCCTGAGTGATGCCAGCCTCATCTCCAGGGGATACCAGGCACCGGCGCCCCCTTTGTGTGGTCTCGGCTCTCGGTCA
>NW_011888804.1:220646-222093 GCF_000151845.1 Pteropus vampyrus
CAGGGCTTGGGGAAGCCCATGGCCTGCATTTAGATCCTACCAGTGGGAAGGATCGTAGTCAGGATTTGACTCATGCCTTTGTCTGCCTCCCCGCCCCCCTTCCCCCAGCTCCACGCCCTGAGTCACCAGCTGTGGGCTGACTGCCCAGTTCCCTTATCTCTCAAGTGCCCATGAGCCAGAGGCACCAGAGGCTACATTCTGGGCTGGACCAGTCAAGGGAACCAGAAACTCTGCTGCTAGTCAAAACAGGGTGCCCAGGAGACGGTCCAGGGACAGCTTGTGATCGAGCAGCTGCTGGCCGCAGAGTCCAGGTTGGCACTGCCCGGGCGAGTCACGAGGGAGCGCCTGAGTGATGCCAGCCTCATCTCCAGGGGATACCAGGCACCGGCGCCCCCTTTGTGTGGTCTCGGCTCTCGGTCAGGGTCCCAGGGGCGCATGCTCACTGCTTTCTGTTGAGCAGGGCAGAGGGGCTGACCCGGGAGGCGGGAAGCAGGCCATGGGGGCAGAGGGACAGGCAGACAAGCTACAGATCGGAACAGCTGGCCTCACAACCTGGAAAGGTTGGTCTCGGAGCGGGCAGCCACCCAAGCATCGAACGGCAGCGGCAACAGTGCATTCTGTCCCTGTCCTCCCCCCACCACCCTCCTCGCTTCGGCCTAGAAATAGCTTCTGCCGCCCCTTACACTGCCTGAAATGCCACTCTCAGCATCACTTGGTTTGTCTTCTAGAAGTATTCGGCGAGGGGGAGGGAGGCAGTTAAAACTATCTACGCCACATCCAGGATGTCGGCATTTAGCGAAATAAGCCAGTCTTTTTCATGGAAGTAGCTGTCCCTCTAGAGGAGGTGGCTTTTGCAGGGAGGCACCTGGCATAGGAAGGGGAGGGGGCTGTCCACTGAGTGAGCGTCACAGCCAGTAATTTGGCTGGACCCCTCCAGGTGTCCCAAGGACCCCCGTATATCAGTCTGGCCCCAACTGGATCCAGCTGAAGTACATCACGTCCAGGTGGGCAAACAGTCCAGGCAAAATGCCCACCCGCATGTGTGGCCATTTCCACTGTGTCTCTGGGGGGCTCCCTTTATGCTGAGAGAGGGGTCCTGGCGAAGGTGGGTGCAGAACTGTGTGGCTTGGAGCCTCTGGAAGGCTAACCGTGTCCTCTAGCCTGGCCTCTGGGGACTGCGCCCAAGCGTTTAGGAAAAGGTATCACCTCTTCTTGCCGCCACCACAAGAAGCCAGCCCGGTGGTTCAGCCAAGATGCAGTAATCTGTGGAGTGCATCAGAGGTGATCTAAACACACAGAGGCTCCCCAAGCCTCATTTGAGACCATTATTTTATATCTTTTCCCAGCCAACCTCTAAAAAAAATGAAAGCTGTCCAAAATAAGCTGGGGTGGCCTGGTGGGCGTTTCCTCTCTATTTCCTGGCCCAGCCGAGGGGCTGACAAGCCTT
>NW_011888804.1:222143-244033 GCF_000151845.1 Pteropus vampyrus
TTCCACTGTGTCTCTGGGGGGCTCCCTTTATGCTGAGAGAGGGGTCCTGGCGAAGGTGGGTGCAGAACTGTGTGGCTTGGAGCCTCTGGAAGGCTAACCATGTCCTCTAGCCTGGCCTCTGGGGACTGCGCCCAAGCGTTTAGGAAAAGGTATCACCTCTTCTTGCCGCCACCACAAGAAGCCAGCCCGGTGGTTCAGCCAAGATGCAGTAATCTGTGGAGTGCATCAGAGGTGATCTAAACACACAGAGGCTCCCCAAGCCTCATTTGAGACCATTATTTTATATCTTTTCCCAGCCAACCTCTAAAAAAAATGAAAGCTGTCCAAAATAAGCTGGGGTGGCCTGGTGGGCGTTTCCTCTCTATTTCCTGGCCCAGCCGAGGGGCTGACAAGCCTTCGGCTGGCTCTGACTTACCCAGGCTGGTGCTGAGGCAGGCTTTCTGCTTCAGCCCAGGGCCTGCCTGGCCCGCACGGGCTGCCTCACCTTCTCTCCTGGGTCTCTCCTGGCCGCCTTTGGGACACACACCTGCAGCTCACGGCAGTTGGGGTGGATGTGACGGAAGACACCCGTGGTGTCCCACTGCCTCTCACAGCAGGCTTTGACTCCTTCCTTCCCCGTGCCCAGGCCCGCGTCTTCAGCCCATGCAGCCCATGCTGTCTTTTTTCGCTGGTTGTCACGTGCAGTGGCAGTTTGCTAGGCATACTGTAACAAGTGCCACAGCCTGGGTGGCTTAAACAATAGAAATGTTTTCTCATAGTTCTGGAGGCTAGAATTCCAAGATCAAGGTCTCGTGGGGTCAGTTCCTCCTGAGGCCGTGACGGAGGGTCTGCTCCAGGCTGCTCCTCTGGCTCCTGGTGTTCCCTGGCCCTAGACGCATCACCCCCAGTCTCTGCCTTCATCTTCACGTGGCGCGCCTGTGTGCGCGTCTCCCCCACTTAGAGGGACCCACATCATTCAGTATAACTTCACCTTAACTAGTAACATTTCCAAGGACCCCATCTCCAAATAAGGTCATTCTGAGGCAATGGGGGGGTTGGGACCCCACCAGATGAATGGGGGAGACCTAACGCTACCCCCAGCACGCGCCGCAGGCGAAGTCTTCGGCTGGCGTGTGTGAGGGATGCGCTCACGTTCATGCCTCCGTTTTTATCTTTTCTGTGTCTGTCTGCATTTTCCTGACCAGGATCTTTACGGCCGTAATGCCCATGGTAGCAGCCGGACTGATAATAGATGACCCCACTCTGCTGCCCGTCCGACGACTGGTCCCCCTCGTAGGCACTGTGTTCTTCTGGTTTGGGTTTGGGCTGTGCCTTCGGAATGTCTGCTGCGGCTACTGCTGGGCTGGCCCGTCACCCTCTGGCCACTTTAGCTGCATGGCCGTCACCCGTATGTCCCCATGTGAAGTGGGTGTCGCGTGTGATTTCAAACGTGCTACTCACGGCGCTCGAGCTGCATGAGGCCTTGGAATTCTCGGCTCTGTCACCGATAATTCTTTTTGTCTTTTTCTTTGTTTCTATTCTAAAACCACCTTGTCCATGATCCAGTAAAGAAGGTCCTTTAAGTGACGGGTCAGTAATCAACACCCACTGTGACACCCCCACCCCCACCCCGAGTGACACTAACGTTGTGTTTTCAGTCTTCACGCCCCAGCTTTCTAAACTGCTTTGTTCTTGCCAAGCTGTGGTCAGTAAGCCATTCGATCTTGTTAAAAGGAGGAGAAGCAGAAGAGGATAGCATGTTTGAATCTCTCTGCGTCCCCTTAGACAGGACGTGGCGAGTGGCTTTTCTGCTTGAAAGTCAGGCAGAGGTGAAATGTAGCAGTGATGTGTTGCTGCTGTATTTTTGGTCCGCTAATTGCCCTGATTACACTCTGCCAAGAGCTCACAAATAACCCAGCGGGTCTGGAGAACTGCTCCAGATAAACCTGGCTTGCCTCAGCTTTATGATAAAAGACCACTTTATTCCTGGTAGGAAGTGATTGTAGGATCCAGTAACCACAGAATAGTAAAATCGCTTTCACCTAAATGTAATTGAAACTGAACTCAACAGGCCACAGCACACGCACACACACACACACAGTGCACGGACACACACACACACACACACACACACACACACACACACGCAGAGCTAATAGGTGAACAGAAAGAGGGAACTAAAAATAGTTGATCCAAAGCTTGGCGATCTCAGTGGTTCGTTCCTATTTCTGCCCCCGGAAAGCATAACATAGCAATTATATCTCTCACCGAGTTCAGAAACCAAAATGCAAGAGAAGGAAAGCTCGGTAAGAATAAAAGGCATCTTATCAGAGGCTGGGGATATCGAAGGACAGTTGGCCGCTTAGAAAGGGTTTGGGGAAAACACTCAAGGTGGGTCAACTCAAGTTTACTGGCCTGGGTTCTAGTCTGCGTTTAGCTAACTGTGATGAGCGATCACTAGTCACGGTTGTTTTCAAAAGACCCTTGGTCTACGTTAGTGGTTTCTAAGAGAAGTGATAAGCTCTGAAAGCTTTCACCATAAATCAGGTTTTGACATTCGAAAATGGTATTTCCCAAACGTCACTCACGTACCAAACGCACCACGTTTATCAGAGATCCACGTGTGCTGTTACTTCGTATTTTTTTTTAATTGTCTCATGTTTCTCCAGTGCCTACTTCTGCCTCATCGTAAGCAGTAACATCCATGAAATCCGGTCTTCGGTGTGCTACTCACATAGTTTCTTGGTTCGTTAAATAAATACATAACGACTTGAAAACAGTCATCTGTTTACATCAGAATCCTCTTACATTCCACACAGTGTTCAAGTTATTACTTTCTCTGCATCGTGAGGGGCAAAGCATTTCATGCTTCTAGTAGCTTTTTCTTCCCCCTGGTCACGAGAAGCCCTCGGTAGTGTTTAAGGCAGGAGATGAGATCACATCACACGTCACATACGTGCACGTCCCATTCACAGTCACCTCCAAGATACCGTGATGGTGACACACAGAACCCCCTGCTGCTTTCTAGAATAACTCTGACCCACACCCCCAACTTCTTCTTTCACGCCTTGACTTGATTTGCTCCCCTCCACGTTTGCTGCTCTTTGTCCCCGGCGCCGCGGAAACCGGAAGCGTGCTGCACCCAAGGGCGGGCGCTCACTCTCTCCTTCCTTCCCGAAGGTTTAGCTTCTTCTCTCGCGATAAGAAGCGTCTGGCCAACGCACAGAGAATCGTGCACATCCAGGAGTCCTGTGGCCCGTGGGCCAACTCCCACCGCGACGACGGTTACACAGAGCAAGGACAGGAAGCCCTGCAGCACCTGTGACCGTGGCCCACCTCTGCCCTCGGACCGGAACTGTCCACTGCCAGCGCCTGCGGTGTCACCGGCAGCCCCAGGTGTCGCTTGTACGCCCTCAGAACTGGTCCCTCAGACGAACTGTCGCTTTGAGGAAGCACATTGAAAAACTGATGCCAAACTCTAAGGAAATGTTTATTTATACCCAGGGCTATCACCGTTTGTAATAGATGACTCTGATCCCTTAGGATATATATTTAATAAGAAATGTAGGGAGGCCAGACTTTTGCATTAACTTCAGTAACACAAGCTTCTTTAAGCCAAATACACCACTTGCCATTGTCACTGCTGTCTGGCTGCTTAGTGTGAAATTCTGCTGGTTTTGTTGTCACGTTTGTCACACTAAAGTGGGAGGCAGGGAAGTGGGAGGCGTCCATTAGTTCTGTTCAGGAAGTCGCCGTGGAGCTAGCACACTCCACAGGATGCGTCCCTGGGACGAGCAGGGTCTTGGGGGTAACCAGACGTGCCGGCGCAGCTCAGACACAGAGCAACAGAAAATACGGACGACGGTCCCGCCCCGCCCCTGGAAGCTTCTCTCTCGCTCCTTGTAGCTGACAGTGCCCAGAGCGTGTAGCAGTGTCGAGCCAGGGCCTCGGAATGGGCCGTGAGTTCTGCAATACTAACCCAACAAAATGGCTAAGGATGAGACATCACGACATTTCGCATGTGGGTTTTTTTTTCTTGGCGTCTTTTTTTTCCTTTTAGCCTTCACTGTGTCAAATACTTAGTCTCCTGCAAAGACAAATGTCCCAAGGGTTGAGAATGGGGTATGGGAGCCTAGGGGATGGGGGATGAGGGACTTGCCAGAGCCAGGGCAGTGGGTGAAGATGGTTTGGGGACCACGTGTCTGGCTGACTCATGGGATGCAGTGGCAGACAAAGAACTAGATGTCCTGTCTGCAACTGGCGAGTTGGGGGTTTGTCTCTCCACCCACCGAGCACCCAGGGCGCCAGGCTGGGTGCTCAGGCATTGAGAGAGGTGGCGTTTCCTAACAGCACTCAAGCTCGTGACAGGGCCACCTTTTACACATTCTGCTCTGGTTTGCTAAGAAACCAGCAGGTCAGTTCTAGAATTCATAGACTGCTCCCAGATTGCCGAAAAGAATGATCAGGCAGGATGATGTTGATTTCGAGTGGTGGTTCTCAAACTTTGACTGCCCGTTAGAATTAGTTTATTCTCAGAGAGTGAAAAGCATGTGCACTGAGTCACCCTCCCCCGTGTCCTTCCCGCCATCTTCAGTTGTCCTTCCAGGGGTAACCAGTATTGCCGGTTTGGGTGTCTTTCCTGAAAGTTTATACATATACATGCAATTACGTAAAAGAAACCCAACCACATACATTTCCATTCTTTTACGTAAATGGCAGCACACTACGTATGTGCTATTCTGTACCTTTCTTTTCTGAGATACTGTGGACATGACTCCTTATCAGTACACAGACAGTGTGTCTCAGCCAGGGGCGATTTTGCCCCCGGGGACATTTGGCACTGTCTGGAGACATTTTGGGTTGTCACAGCTGGTGTGAGGGAAGTGCTGTCACCCAGCGAGTAGGCTCCAGGGATGCTGCCAGATGTCCTATAATGCCCAGGACAGCCCCCACCACAAAGAACCATCCAGCCCCGAATATCAGCAGCGCTGAGGCCGCGGAACCCTGGTCTGCCACACACGTGCATAATTTGTTCACGTTTTTCCAGGCCCCACGATGGATAGCTTCCTGCCGATCCTTTACTGTCTGAAACAGCGTTGCACACTTTCACACCCGTGCGTCCGTCTGCAGAATAAAGCAGAAGCAGAATCGCTGGGTCAGAGGGTGTACGCCTCTGTCACACTGATGGCTACCGCTAAAGTCCCCGCCTTGGAGAGTCTACCTGTTGTTGTTTTTAGTTACTAGGGCCCACACAAGGCAAAGCCCATATGACTGGGGATGGGGTCTGAGTGTGCACGATTTTTAAATCCGTCCAAGTTCTAGCGCTCAGGGTTGTCACTGCTAAACAGCTCAGCTGGATTTGTTTCTGATGCTGTCTGACACAAGCTTCCCTGATGCAGAGTATTCTTGTTCAGCTAACATTCCTGCCGACTCCAGCCCATGGCACACTTTCGGTGCTATAAAAGGGAACACTCTGTAAATAAAATGTGGGTGAAATCAGGAAGGTATTCCTGCAAGGCTCTTTTCTGAGACGGGACATGGTAAAATCCTGCACTGGAAATTCACAAAGGAAAGAGCATGTTTTTCTAAAACGGTTCTAACAGCTGAGAGCAATTTTAAGATGTGGCAGGCTCCCTACATAACAATGAGATTCATACTCCTGAGGCAAAAACCTGGTAATGAATGTGTGAGTCTTGATATTAAATCAGACGTTTATTTTGCATGAAACATCTTGAATTTGAAGCACCCGAACTTTCAAAGGTACAGCCATCGATGAAACAAAAATGCTAAGTGTCACTTTTTTGAATACCACGTGATCGGTATGGTACTTACTCAAAGCCCTCAGCAGCAGCTAAGGTCCACAGGTCCAGCTCCCAAACGCACCAGAGGCTGGATGGTCAAGAGGGAAAAGACCAATCGCTCCATCAGAACTAGGTACAAACCTTGCGTTGATTTGTCATTTTCGTTTCACTCTTCGAGCTTGATCTTTTCAAAGGGCTGCCGGGGACCCTAGCGTCACAGCCCCACAATGCTGGTGTCTCACTGTAAATGCCAGCCTCCCAACCAAGAAAAAAAAGACAGGAGAAAAGGCAGTCGGCATCTGGCTCAAGAATGGGGTAACGTCTGTTCAGGCGTGGCTGGGTGCTGACCCGGAGCGCTGCTCGGGCTGGCTCTGGTGTCAGGTCTCTGTACGTCCTCCTTGGATTCACATTTCCGTCAAACTCCTGCACTGTGGACATTGAGATGGAACAGAGACAACCTATTCGGACCAGATTTGGGTTCCCAGGAGTCAGAGATCGATGCAAATGATAGTCAGCCATCAGCTCTTTTCGCTTAGCCCTCAAAATGGCCATTTCCAATAGATGGGAGAAAATCGAATTCTCAAAACGAGTTCTCTGCTGCCGAATTAAATGAGAATTTAATTTACTTTAAAGGCTCCTGACAGGAGCCCTTCGCACAGAGCCCAGCAAGTAAAGAATCGTTTCTCAAGCTTATTGAATCACACGTCTTTAGAACTATAAGGTGAAGAAGAGAAACTCGGAGTATCGGTGTTCAGCTTGAAACCTGAGGTCCAGGTTGAAAAAAACTACCCTGCACCCCATTACCATCAGTGTGCTTTATTCGGCATCGGACCGATCCTTTGTACAGAAGCGACACAGATCTCTCTGCTCCTACTTACGCTGTGTCCGCGCCTGGTCCTGGTGGTGGCGCTGACCTCTACTTACTTCTGTCCCTCTTCTCCCTGCCCTTGACCCGGTCATCTCGGAAATCCCTCTCTCTCTCCCAGTCGCTTTCGGGCCACACCCTGGGTGGCTCTCTTTCCGGCCACCTCTTCTCCCGGCCCCGGTCATGATCCCGATCCCTGGGCCTCGACTCCCAGTGTCTCTCTCGGGATCGCGATCGCTCTCTCTTGTCCCTTTTTCCCTCTCTATACTGGTCGTTTTTAACCACCGGCAAATTAATGGGTTTTCGAAAAGGCCGATCCCGCCCCCCAAACCTCAGCTGCCCGGATTCCTTCTTCCCCCCCAGACCTCCTCCGAGGCGCCGAGGAATCCAGCCTTTCAGAGTCCTTTCCAGTTCGTAGTCCACAAATATCTCGTGCTGGTCGATGACCAGGCCGTCTGCGTCTCGGTAAGCTTTGAGCAGAGAACGCTCCTCTTTGTACTCGATGAAGGCGTAGCCCTTTGAAAAGCCCGTCACCAAGTCCCTGACCAGCCGGAGCCGCCGGATGTCCCCGTAGCGGGAAAATACTTCCTTTAACTTCTCCTCTTTGGTCTGCAAGTTTAGCCTTGCCACAAACAGGGTGAGCAGGGGGTCTCCCGTGACGCCTTTGTTGGGGGCGTATCGGGCCAACATTGCCCTCCAGACTGCGCGATCGTGGGGGTCCTCATCGGTGCCATCGATGCTGCCAGCTTTAAGCGGGTCGTACTCCTTGGCGATGGGCATCCAGTCGTTCATGTTCTAGGAAGGACCACGGCAAGTGTTTACGTAGCACCTAAACACGCTACTCACGGAATCCCTAGGACCGCCCCGTGAAGTGGGTCCCATCATTCACGCCCTCTCCCGCAGGGAAGGGAGTGGATGCCCAGAGGCTGAGGCCTCCCTGATAGAAAGGCAGGGGGAACAGCATCCTCCAGCTTAGTCACGGCAGGAAACTCACCCAACTACGTTATAACATGGCGACATGGATCAAAATCCAGGGGCGAATCCAGGCTCGCCTTTCGGAGATGTTAAAATGGTCATAGGAAAACCAGCCTGGGAACCGCCGTGGAAAATGGTGTTCTAAAAAACTCTACCAAGAACTTCAAACATACCAACAGAACAGCATGACCCTCCAGGAATTCCTCACCCGGCTCCAACTATGACCAGCATGTGGCCACTCGTCTCATCTGTGCTCCCACTCACGTACCACATCACTCATCTGTAAACGTTTCCGTATGCGTCACGAAAAGGTGGGGCTTCTTCAAAAACAAAACTACGAGGGAAAATGGCGCTCTGAACGCAGCGTTTTGCATCTGTCGGTAAACAGGTAGCAAAGCTAAAATGACAGCGACCCAGCAGCAGGCTCTGTGGTTCGAAAAGAATATGAGATTTCTTCCCAATTCCCTAGCGGATCGTCCGTTTATGCCTTGAAGCATGAGAATTGGTTGCGAGGATAATTTTAGTCCAGCGGACACACTGCAACTGTCATTCATTCTGATCATATAATTTTTTTTTGAAAGAGGGTGGCTAAGTTTAAGTCTGGCACATGATAATTGATTCATATGCATCAACAATTACCAACATTTCAGACACGGCTAATAACCACGTGACCAGTTCTGTACATCTTTAGAGCCAATGCTGAAATATGCTACTGAAAAACCAGGGCTTTGGAATATATATGGTGATGCTCACTGCTAACAGCATCTTTCCATGTTTGTTAATATCTATAATGTCCCCTCCCCATCTTTCTCAAATTTCCCTCAAGGGTCTTTTTAGTTTTGTTCTTCAGTTTATGGGTTATGTAGGGGGAGTGACTGGGGGTACACTGGAATTTTTTCTCCCAGTAAAAAAGCCAAACACCTGAAGAATAAAATCCAAAGTCAGTGGACTCAAGACCTCTGGCCCTCAGCCACCTACCACATGCCATCACAAAACCTATTGCACCCAGGATTGCTCCTCACGCCTTGAGCGCACCATAGTCCCCCAGCTCTGGGTCCTCCCCAGTGCAATTTCCTCTGCTGGGGACATTCTCTTCCTTCTGCCCCACACAGCTCCACCTGCGGAGGTTCTACACAAGCCCAGTTTCCAGCCTCTTCCCCGTGAAGCAAACTCATCTCTCCTGCGGCTCATGGCGCCTCTCTGTCATATGCGTCACGTTTTGCCCAACGCACAATAAACGCTCTTCAATCTAGTGTCTGCCTCACTTCACCTCCAGATCCTACGACGCTTCCTGATACATGCTGCAGAACTGAACCAAAACTCAGCGAACTTTTCTGGAGGCTCTAAATCAGACAAAAAGGTCCGCTTCATTGAGAAATGAGAGGCGGGTCATCACCCTGTCTGCTACCGACTTGTAAAAGGAGAACATGTCGTCTGTCATCATTAACAAGCAACTTTGGAGAAGACACATCTCTGGAACCCTCATCAGTAAAAGGATGATAAACAGCTGGAACTACGGAAGGAGCACCGGACACAGTGAAACAATTTCGGTCCCCATCCCTGTCTGGCCTGTGCTTCTAACGCATTTGGTGTCTTTTCGCTCTCACGGCTGGAATTTCTCCACGTGAAAAAAAATAAGAGATAATCACTATGACATTTGCATCTCTGCTCCGGTATTCTCTATTATCAGTCCCACTCTACTGACCCTAAAATTCTTAGCTTCTAATCTCACTTCCCACCAACATCACAGGGTTGCAGGAAAAAAATCAAAGACCATAATAATTACAGTTAACTTGTATTGAACACTCAGAAGATGCCAGCACTGTACTAAGCACTTAACTCCCCTCACCTCTCAACAAAACCAGGAAACAGGTTACTGCCCTTTCAAATGTGGAAAGTGAGAGGCAAAAAGGTTCTTTTTGAGTTTGCCCCAAATCACAAAGCTAACAAGTAGCCCAGCCTGGGAGTTAGAGCCAGGGGCTTTTCCAATTCCAGAGCTTGAGATCTTAACTATTTCCTTAGATGGCTGTCATAAAATATAAACCTTTGGAGATGGGGACAGGAAAAATGAGCAACCAGGATTCTGGATGTTTGAGGCTGAGGTCCTTCCCCAAGTGGGAAAGAACCCCTTCCCCATTCTACAAGAAAAGGTCACAAAGAAATGAAACTGATATTATTGTACATAGTCAGAGCTCCGGTTCAAAGATTTAAAAGTTCTTCACGTTAAAATCTGGAGAGACTTACAAAGGGATAAGTATGGATTTTGTTTTGCCTTATTCTACATACATCTATCAATATCAAATATCAAGAGAACAGCGGCTTTACAGCTTATTCATCTTTCCGGGTGTTATTTCCTCCGTTGCATTATGTTGACATCCGTACCACGATCTGTTCGGAGTTTTCGATTCTCATTATTTCATAAAGGGGGATGAGATGTGAAAGATGTTGGGGGTTGGAGGTGGGTGGGGCGATTAACCATTAAAGACAAAGGTGAGGAAAGTGAAAAAGAACCTTGGTTTGGGAGTCAGGACACCAAAGTTGAAAACCTAGAGATCTATCTGGGGCAAAATGTAAATCATCTGTAAAATGTAGCTAAATGCCACTTCACTAAATTGTTGTCAAGATTATATAAGAAAGTGTCTCTGAAAGTGCTTTATAATTATGAGTTGTTATACGAATGAAAGTTGTTATTATGCAAACAAACAAAACAGGTCTCTCCTTATCGAGTCTGCAGAGCAAAACCTTCCCATGGGGAAATAAACTGAAGGCGGGCCCCGCAGAGACCTCCCGAGCATGCGCAGTGGCGCCGGGGACGCTAAGGCGGAAGTCTGGGTGGAAAAGCCTGTACCCCCAAACCCCGGCAGTGCCTTTGCCTTAGCCGCGGGCCCCTCACCTTCTGGGTGGGCGCGGAGCGGAAGGGGCCATCCTTCTAACCCAGCTATCGCCTCCGCTCCCCGAAACACAACGCCAAAGGTCTCCCCCGCTTTGCCAGGTTTCAACATGGCGGCCCACACACGCGCGGACACACAGTGCAGGTCGAATTAACTTCGTCCTTCTCGCCAGGTGGGCTTGGCCGCTCCCACTCACCTCTGCAAAGCTCGGGCTCCCCTTCCCACGAAAAGCCGCGCCCGGCTCGAAGCGATGGGAGGGTCTCGGTGCCTGCTCAACCGGACCTTTGCATTGGAAGGAGCAGATTCGTCACGCTGTTTTCGTTTTTGCTTTTAAGAATTATAATCACATGTACTGAGCATTAAAGGCGTGTTGTTTTCGAAGAGTATGAAATTCTCATTTTTCTAATTGTGTTTTTTTTTTTTTTTCCTACGAAGACAAGATGCTGAATCGAACCCCTGGGTTGAAAGAGTGGCGAATGTGCGGTTAGTTGTCTGGGAGCCACTGAATTGCTCTCCGTGGCGGGGGCTCCGTCCGCGCGGCGGGAGTTCGTTCTTAGACTCACTTTGAGAATCCGGTTATATTATGGTTTCATCAGGAAATGCGTATGCCGGTTCACATGAAATTCGATACGTTTCCCCAGAATTTTCCTAACCCTTAGATAGAATAAATTCGCCTTACGCACCAGCGAAACGGTTCTTCAGAGCTTGGGGACTTGGACTTTAGGGTCGCGTGGGAACTTGTTTGACTGCAGTTTCCTGGGCCCCGCCGGAATCCGTGACCTCAGACTGTCTAGAAATTTGCATCTTCTCCCAAGTCCCCCAGTGATTGTCGAAGCGTACCGAAGGACCCCGGCCGTTAGAGTCGCGGTTCCGAAGCCCGATTGTAAAACCTGGGCGTGGGAGGGAGAGGAAAGAACCGTGTGGTCGATAAATATTTGTAGAACGGAAAGATGATGCGTTCCGATTGTGCTGTTTCTTTTTTTGATAGGTCAAGATATTCAGGTGGATTCCGACTTGATGGTGTCACAACCTGAAATACGTTGATACAATCGTGCTTTCTTATTTTCTGAATTTTGGTGGCGGGCGCCGTAAGGCACTCATTTTCTGATTAAATCCTTACAAGAGCTTCGTTTCGGCAGGCACGTGATCTCATTTTCATTCTAATCTTATTCTTGGAAGGTAAGCTTATCTCTAATTACTAAGGATGTATTTATTGCCCCTGGTCTTTATTTAATTGAAACATAGTCGAAACGTAGTTGAAACATACGTTCTAAATACCAACAATTTTCTTTATAGTACATCGTCTTAAAATATATTAATAAAAATGTATTGAATAGAAAATGATCAATAGCTATAGTTTAAACTTTGTGTTTAAAAGGGTGTGTGTGATGCATATACACGCAATGGAATTCTATTCAGCCTTAAAAAGGAAGGAAATTCTAATAACTGTAACAGCGTGGGTGAACCTGGAGGACTTTATGTTAGCTGAAATAAGCAAGACAAAAAGACAGATATTGTATGATTCAGTTTATGAGAGGGACCTAGAGTAGTCAGATTCACAGAGACAGAAAGAATGGTGGTTACCCAGAGTTTGGAAGTTTAGGCGCCGGGAGTGGGGATGGTTACTGTTTGATGAGTACAGAGGTTTAATTTGGGAAGATGCAAAAATTCTAGAGATGGATGGCGCTGGTTATACGACATCATGAATGTATTTAATGCCACTGTACTATACACTCGAGAATAGTTAAAATGGTAACCGTTATGTGTTTTACCACAATTCTTTAAAAAAAGTTTTGTTAAATGTACATGTGTGCCCCAGTATCAACAAGCACAGCCAGCACCTACACCTTGGTTTCCAGCGTCATTCTCCAATAATAGTAACCAGTGCTTCTTGTAGAAATGGCTGGTTCTAAGACTGGAAAAGGAAATACACAAGATGAGCTTGGAGCAACTGGTAGTGTCGAAAGGAATTACCGAAAACGAACAAACCCACCAATAACGATGATGTCTAAGGGACACAGGAACCAACTGAAAGCTCCTGATAACCAAAGCAAAACAATTTGACCAATAAACTAGTGTCGTATTATAACCCAAAATATAAAATAAACATCCATGAGTCTACACCGATATAAGTAAATGATGAAATAAATAAACTGGGTAGAAGAGACAAATCTGCCATGCAGAATGCCAAGTAATTTAGGTAGGTAAATCCTCTCTCAGGAAGATGGAGCATAACTCTCTACCCCTGAATGTGGGCCGGGCACAATGGCTTCTTCCAAAGAATATGGTACAGAAAATGGGGGGAGGGGGGAGTAACTTTACTGTGGAGAAACACTACCTCAGCCAAGTGATCAAAGTCAACATCAACAGTATGTCATGTTAACATGATATGGTGTGATGAAAATGGCACTTTACCTCTGTGTCTCTCCTCCCCAAAACATCAGGCAAATCCCGGGGAACAGTCTATAGGCTGACTGACCAGTACTCCTCAAAACTGCCAAGGTCATGGAAAACAGAGAAAGCCAGAAACAGCCAGGAGGAGCCTGCCCTGTTGCTATCCAATATGGATGCCCCCTCTAGCCACTTGTGGCTGAATAAATTTCAACTTAAAGTTTTAAAAAGTTAACTATTCAGTTTCTCAGTTGCATCGGCCACATTTCAAGTGTTAAGTGGCCACACGTAGTAGCTAATGGCTACCATATTCGACAACGTCGATCACAGACCATCTCCATCGTTGCAGAAAGTTCTGCCGGACAACACTGGTCCAGAACAGTGTTGTTCCATAGAAATAGAATGTTAACCACATATGTCATCTTAGATTCTATAGTAAGCACATTAAAAAAAAGCGACAAGAAACCAGCGAAGCTAATTTTAATAATAGATTTTAAGTCAATATATCCAAAACATCGTTTTAATGTGTAATCAACAGAAACATTATCAATGAAATAGTTCAAAAAGATTCCTTTTGGAAATCTAGCGTGTGCTTTATACTGACAGCTCAGCTTCACCTTGAAGTAGCCACATCGCAGCACTTGCTAGTCACGTGCTAGTGGCTACCGCGTTTGACAGCTCACGCCACACTGTCAGCAGTGGTTGCTTCTGGGGATGCCGGTGGGATAGTGGAGGAGGGCGTCTCGCTTTTAATTATATCGACTTAAGTAACGTTTGAAATTTTTCACAGTGGGCACTTATTGATGTGTTTTCTTTGTCAGTTGGGCCATTGGAGGTTAACGCCTGCGAGTCCTGGAGGAGGAGGGAGCAGGACTGGGCAGGGAAAAGGCCAAACCGTGATGCGGGTCTGACCCCTGCGGACGGACGGGAAGAGAGGGCAGCGTGGTGACGCCACGGCCTCGGCCGCAGCATGGGCCTGACCGGCCTGATGCGTTGCTCCAGAGCAAAGATTGCCTGTTGGCCTTGTCCCATGTTGGACAGTCATGCTGGTCCTCAGTCATCACCTGAGGGCACCTGGGACAAGTGTGTCCTCAGCACGAAGGCTGCCTGCGGCAGAATCCGGAGGTGCTGCACCCCTCGCACTGACTGGCAAGTTCTTCCCTTATTATAAATTGTGGTTAAAAAAAATTTCACCATCTTAATTATTTCTAAGTGTACAAGTCAGTGGTGTTAAGTATGTCCACACTGTTGTGTGCTCAATCCCCAAAATCTTTTCATCTTGCAAAACTGAAACTGTACCAATTAAACGAGTCCCCTTCCCCCACCTCCCAGCCCCCCGACCACCACTCTGCTTTGTGTGTCTGTGGATGACGGCTCCAGGCACCTCGTGTAAGTGTCTGTGCCTGGCTTCTTTCACCTGGCGAAATATCCTCCAGGCTCATCCATGGTGTGGCGTGTGTCAGAGTTCTTTTCCTTTTTAAGGCTGAATAATACTCCACTGTATGGATGGACCACATCTCGTTTATCCATTCATCTGTCTATGGACACTTGGGTCTTTCTACCTTTTGGCTACAATGAACAATGCTGCTAGGAGCATGGCGAACACATGTCTGTCTGAGTCCCTTCCGACACTAAACCCCCCTTACTCTCCTCCCTGCCCTTGGTAACCACCTTTCTATTTTCTGTTTCTTCAGTTTTGATAGCTTTAGATGCTTTCTATGAGTGGAGTCATACAGTCTTTGTCCTTCTGTGACTGGCTGATCACTCTTAGCATAACGTCCTCAAGGTTCATCCAGGTTGTGGCGTGTGACCGGATTTCCTTTTTTAAGGCTGCATGATATTCCATTGTATGGATATATCGCATTTTCTCTATTCATTCAGCTGTCGATGGGCACTTGGGTTGCTTGCACTCATTGGCTGTTGTGAAAAGTGCTGGATATACAACCATGGGTATACAAATATCTTTTCCAGATTCTGCTTTGGTTATAATCAGATGCTGGATCATATGATTGTCCTATTTTTAATTTTCTGAGAAACTACCACGATGTTTTCCACAGCCAGTGCACCATTTTATATTTCTACCAGCATTACACAAGGATTCCAATTTCTCCATATCCATCCTCACCAACACTTGTTATTGTCTCTTTCTTGTTATTTTCCTTTTAATAATAGCCATCCCGATGGGCGCAAGGTGATATCGTATTGTGGTTTTGATTTGCATTTCTCTAATTATGATGTCGTTGGCCTCCCTCGATGGGTCGTCTAGAAGGCACTTCCATGACTGCCACATCTGTATGATTAAAAGTTAATTATAGAACAAAATACTTTATAAACCAAGCAGAAGATCTGGAGGGCAACATGGACTGCTCTACTAGAAATCTCTGTAGAAGTTTCACGCTAATACAGTCTTAAAGCAAATAGCATTGGGCGTGGAGCTAAACTCATTTCACTCTCAACAACTCGAGGAGTGTATGTTCCATTCCAAGGTGGAGCAGGAGTCCCGGAGGGCAGGATGGAGGACCTTAATCCCTCCCCCACCCTAACCTCCTTTAATGCTCCCCCTACTCACCACCCTGAATAAATATTTCACCTAAATTTTTTTTTTAAAGTGTGCTCTTACACAAACCCTACTCAAAACAAGTACCCTGGGCACCACCCTTCCTGCAACCAGATTCTTTTATAAAGACCTTTAACTCCAAGAGACGAAGTCACTGACCCAGGATTGCAGGCATTTAAGCCAAACTGGGAAAGCCTCCCAAATCCTTGCTGTTTCCATGCAGCATGTAAGGGTAACAAGACCAGGAAATAATCGACAGAACAGGATGAAAGGCGTAGTGAGTGTGCCACTCAGGAAGTAAACGGTGCCGCAGATACTCAGAGGCGCGTAAGACTTACTGTGCCTGAAGTACACAAATAGGACCACCAGATGTTTGCTAATGGAACTTTCCTGTTGGTGGACTAATTTAGCCCCCAACCGTTTAGCGTTCCATTTTTATTAAGCGTGACCCACCCACTTGTTGTTTTTCCCCACCCACTTATTTTTGCTTCCTAGCTCACGTTTTCCTCGGTTTAACCGTGAACGAGGCATGGCCTTACTTTGTACTCCCTTTGGCCATCACTTTGGTTTCTACTCTAAGGCAGAAAGATACGTAGCTGCATACTGCTGCTTGCCTATCTTAAATCTCAGGGGAAGAGTGTTTTTTGAAATTATTTTTAAAACTTCGTCTAATGACGTACCATTGGGACTTTTTAAAAAGCTTTGTTGTAGACATATTCTGTGTGTTACTGATACACCTTTCCGTATCTCGTTCCCAGATAATTATACGAACTTTGGAATTTTCTCACAAACATTTCGTATTTTGGTGATAAAAGTAGTTTATGATAATAGCTGACAACTACTGAGCCAGACACTGTTCTGAAACACTTCACAACAATCATAATGAAGTGGATTCTGTCCTTGTCCCCATTTTACAGCTGGGTAGACTGAGCCCCAGAGTGGAGGCGTAATTTATTTGCCTAACACAGCTTTCGAATGTCTAAGCCGATCAAGATTTGAGCACTCTTGGTCTGGTCTAGAACCCATCCTTTTGAACACTGTGCTATCACTCACCGCTTTTCAAACTTGAGTGTGCATCAGAGTTACCTAGAGGGCTTGTTAAAACACAGATTGCTGGGACCCACCCCTCAAGTTTCTGATTCAGTGGGTCAAGAATTTGCATTTCTAAAAAGTTTCCAGGTGATGCTGAAGCAGCTGGTCTGAGGAACACACTTAAGAACCTCTACTGTAAGTCCTAATTGTTTTCATGATTTCCCAACGGAGAGAACGGTCACTATTCCCTGCCAACAGATTATGGAATTGTATGAGGGACCTAAGAGTTAAGATCGTTAACGCTTTATAATAATAGCCGACAGCCATTGATTCTTATAACGAGCTAGATGCTGGACTAGACACCTTTCATGCACTATCTCATCTCATCCTCACGCCAATCTTGAGGAATACTTTTATTTTTCCCAGTTTAAAATGAGGAAATGGGGATTTGAAGAGATTAGGGAATTTGATCCAATTTATGTACCAGCAAGTAGTAATTGTGAGGTTCGAGTCGAGACAACTTGAACTGCACAGCCCTTTTGATTATGACGTTATAGATTTCGCACGTAGTAAATGCACCGTAAATAAACTGTTCGATGAATGAATAAAGAATCTTTTATATCAAAAGCGTAGCCACACAATGGAAGACCTTTTGACATTTTAAAGGCATGATTTACTAGGTTTCACTATGTAGCAAAGAGATATAAAGGAGGGAGGAAGGAAGATAGGTTGCTTTAGAGGGTGAATTTCTAGAGAAATTTCAAGGCAGAAGGAACTTTTGACAAACACAATGGTACAGAAGAGATTCACGCTGACAGTGCTGGCTGGGGATACTGAAGGTGAGAAAAAGAAATAGAACCATTAAATTCTTTGTGATAGCACTGCCCAGCGAGCCTGCTTCCACTTCACGGCACTGAAACGTAATTCACATGTCATAAAATTAACCCAGTTAAAATGTACAATTCGGTGGTTTTTAGTATATTCAGAGTTATGCAGCCATCGCCACAATCTAATTTTAGAACATTTTCATCACCTCCAAAAAGAAACCCTGTCCCCACCAGCAGTCACTCACCATCCATCCTCCCCCAGTGCTAGACGACAACTAATCTACTTCCTGTCTCTGCAGAATAGATTTGCCATTCGGCACATTTCATGTAAATGGAATCATACAATACGTGGCCTCTTGCGACTAGCTTTTTCACTTAGCGAAATGTTTTCGGCATTCATCCACATCGTAGCGTGTGCCAGCACTGTATTCCTCCACTGCCTGCCCAGCACTTTATCAAAGAATAATTTACCTAAAGGAAATGCACAAATATGAAGTGTTTGGCTCCACTGCTTTTTACAAACTGTGTAAATTCACGTGACCTCCACCAAGATCAAGATGTAGCACATTTTTATCACTCCAGAGAGCTAGCTTCCTTATGTACTTTAAAATTTTTTTGGTCAAGTACACATAAGATGAAATTTACCATCCTAACCATTTTTAAGTGTGCAGTTCAGTAGTGTTACATATACACATGTTACTGTGCAAACAATTTCCAGAACTTTTTCGTCTCGCAAAACTGAAACTCTATATTCATTAAACATCAATTTCCCAGGTCCCCTCCCCCCAGCCCCTGGCAACCACAATTGTACTTTCTGATTCTATGAGTTTGTATCCAGAGACCTGTGAATGAAATCATACATTATCTTTTTGTAACTACCTTATTTCACTTAGCATAACATTCTCATGATTCATCCGTGTTGTAGCATGTGTCAGAATTTCCTTCCTTTTTAAGGCTGATTAATATTCCATGACACACACACACTCACACACCACGTTTTGTTTATCCATTCATCCGTGAATGGGCATTTGAGTTACTTCCATCTTTTGGCTCTTGTGAATAATGCTGCTGTGAATAAGGGTGTGCAAATATCTCTTTGAGATACCGCTATCAATTCTTTTGGCTGTATATTCAGTAGTATTGCTGGATCATGTGATAATTCTATTTTTAATTTTTTGAGGAAGTACCATACCGTTTCTCATAGTGGTGTCACCATTTTACATTCCCACCAACAGTGCACAAGAGTTCCGATTTTTACACATCATTGCCAACATCTGTTGTTTTCATTTTTTTAAAATAGCGACCATCTTAATGGGTGTGAGGAGATATTGTGGTTTTAATTTGCATTTCCCTAGTGATTAGTGATTTCAAGAATTTTCCTGTGATTTGGCCACTTGTATATCTTCTTTGGAGAAATGTCTAAGTCCCTTGCCATTTTTTATTTTTTAATAACAGCTTTATTGAAATATAATTCACATACCTTATAATTGTCTCATTTGAAATATAGAATTCAATCTTTTTGTATATTCACAGAATCATCACCATAGTCAGTTTTAGAACATTATCATCACCCCCAAAAGAAACCCCATATCCTTTGGCTATTATACCCAGCCCCCTACCCCCACCCTAGCCCCATACCTCCCAGCCTTAGGCAACCACTAAGCTACTTTCTGTCTCTTTGGATTTGCCTATTCTGGACATTTCATGTAAATGGACTTAAGCAGTACAAGATCTTTTAAGACCAGCTTCTTTGACTCAGCATGACACATATAAAATACTGTCTATGAGGGAAGCTTGTTAGAGACTCTGTGGGAAAGGTGTTTATTGGGGGCTGGTCAGCAAGCACCCTCTGCCCCCACATACCAAAATCCCTGTCTCCCAGAGGGGAAAGCCAGTGTTCACCATCAACCCCCATGTTTGCTCAGTGAGCTCCTCTGGCCCACTGGGGTGGTGGGAACTCTCCCCAGACCAAGGTCCAGGACCTGGCCAAGGGCCAGCCCTGCAAGCAGGGCCTTCAGATGCTCGCATTCACAAGCCTGCTATGTTAACTCTTTTCTGCACAGATTTTGATAGGGATTGTGTTGATTCTGCAGCTCAGTTGGAGATGTAGGATGGAGAGTATTGCAATCTTAACACTATTAAGCATTATAACTGACGAACATGGGATCTTTCCATTTATTTAGATCTTTCTTCTCAATGAAGTTTTGTAGTTTCCAGTGTTCGCATCTTGCACTTCTTTTGTTAAATTTATTTCTCTAAGTATTTTATTCCTTTTGATGCCATTATAAGTGGAATTGTTTTCTTAATTTCATTTTCAGATTATTCCTTGCAAATGTATAGAGACGCAATTGATTTTTGTATATTGATCTTGTATCCTGCAACCTTGAGTTTATTAGCTCTGATAAATGTTTTTGTGGATTCTTTAGCCTGTTAATATATGGATTACATAAACTGATTTTTTTTTTTTTTAACCAGCCTTGCATCCCAGGAATATAAGTATATAATACTTTTTATGTTGTGTGAGATTCTGTTTCTAACATCTTGCTAAAGATTTCGGATCTGTTTTTACTTTGCCCATTTTTTTAATCGGGTTATTTATATTTTTTGTTATTTCATTGTAGGAGTTCTTTATATATTGTGGAAATTAACCCCTTATCAGATATGGTTTGCAAATATT
The DNA here is from genome assembly GCF_000151845.1 of Pteropus vampyrus. NCBI lineage: Eukaryota > Metazoa > Chordata > Mammalia > Chiroptera > Pteropodidae > Pteropus > Pteropus vampyrus. The sequence continues at coordinate 242,139 of NW_011888804.1, forward strand.
TTCTATCATTCTGTAGGTTGCCTTTCCACTCTTTTAATTGTGGTTTTTGATACACAAGTTTTAAATGTTGCTGTAGTTGATCTATCTTTGGTTTATCTGTTTTATCTACTTTTCTTTTGCTTCCTGGCTTTTGAAGAAATCATTGCCAACCCAATGACACAAAGCTTTCCCTTTATATTTCTTCTAAGAGTTTTAAGAGTTTAGATTTAAGAGTTCTAAGGTTTAGAGGTCTTTGACCCATTTTGAGTTGATTTTTGTATATGGTGTAAGATAAGGATCCAGCTTCGTGCCTTTGCATGTGGGTATCCAATTTTTCCAGCACCATTTGTTGAAAAGACTGTCCTTTTCCCCAATGAGTGGTCTCGGCACCCTTGCTGAAAATCATTTGACCATATGTGTGAGGTTCTATTTCTGGGCTCTCTATTCTTTTCCTTCACTGCTTTTACAGCCAAGTAATATTCCTGGGGGTATGTTATACCGTATTTTATTTCTAGTAATCCTGATATTCGATCTCGGTGTTTAACCGCTGGGTGTTGTGACATCTGTGACAAAGAATTGCAGATCCTTTGCCTCGGAGCCTCCCTTTGGTTGTGAGAACATTGTATCCTCTGAAAACAATGTCAATTTTGTTTCTTTGCTTTTGCTTTTTGTTTGTGATTCTGGAACCTCATTGTGGAAACAATCGGGTACATCTGCCACAAAGAAAGCTGGCAGTATATTCCTGGGAAAGACAAACTCCACTGCCGTTATCTGCCTGCAGTGATTACAAACCTCTGACCAAACCTGAAGCGATCCGTTTTGTAACCCTAATATTCTCAGCACATGCCCTGTTTATCTGTAGAATGCTTTCTGGTTTTCAAAGTTGACAGTGATTTTCGCCTTACTTATTACTCTACCCACCCCATCCCATGTGCGTGGCGTCTCCATGAGCTTAATGTTTGTTGGAGGAAAGAAAGAAAACCAGCTAACATTTTTGAGCGCTTCCTAAGTGCTTTTTGTCATACGCGTTAGCTCGTGATCTCATCTTAATACATTCCTCGCAGCAACCCTCCCACGTCGGTACTGTTATTCACGGAGGGGGAAACTGAGGCCCAGAGTTCGGTCACTTGGCCAAGGGTACCGCGTTGTTCAGTTTGGGAAGCCCAGGAATCAGCAAACGGCGTCGCACGGGGATTCTCCCTTTGACCTGGGGTCAGATGTCCCGGGTCCTGGCGGCCGTTGGCCCGGGAGCCGCGCGCACCTGCCCCATGGGTCTCCCTCCGCCCACTCTGCAGATGCTAAGGCTGCAAAGCTAGAGAGTAGGGAGGGCAGAGTTGTGTGCTTTTTACCCTTTCCCTGACTCGCCTTGGAAGGTCCGCCCCCGGCCCCATGGAAACCGGGGTCGGGTCGCGGCTGTCACCAGGGGCGGAGCTCTGGGCCGCAGCTCCCCCTCCGGTTTCCAGCATCTCTCTGGCGGGTGCGATCACCGTAACCCCCGTAACCTCTCCGTTCCTCTTCTCGGCTGCCCTCCCTTTCCGTTGTCCTTCTGTGCCCCAGACCACATCCTGGAGGCCGCTCTCCTGAACGGTCCCCAGCGGGGACGGCGTCGCGGCCCAGGAGTCACCTCCCCCGCCGCCCTCGGGCCCGCCCCTCGGCTGCACTGATTGGCAGCTCCAGGCAACGCCCCCCGGCTGCGCTGATTGGCAGCTCCAGGCCTCGCCCCCGGGCTGCGCTGATTGGCCGCTCCCGGGCCGGCCCCAGCCGCGGGCAGGCAGGTCCTCTGCCCAGCGGAAAGTTTTCTGCGTCGCGAGGAAGTTGGGCTTCGAGGAAGCAGCTCCCCAGGCCGCGGGAGGGGCGGGGGTCCGGGCGGCCATGGAAGAGCCCCCTTTGCGAGACGGAGAAGAGGAAGACGAGGA
>NW_011888804.1:244948-249095 GCF_000151845.1 Pteropus vampyrus
ATAGATTTGTTTTAATTGTGGTATAGTCACACAGTGGAATACTATACAACTATGAAAAAGAAGAGGGTGCCAAGGCACACGACTGGATGGATGACTCACAGATGTTACACTGAGAGACAGAAGCCAGGCACAAAAGAGAGCCTACTGTGTGTGAAATTCAAGAACAGGTAAAATAACTTTGTAGAGGACAGATTGATGGAAACTCCGGGGAGGGGACAGTGAAAGGGGCAGGCGTGATGTCTGTAGTGTTTACATGGGTGTCTACAGATGGTGAAAACTATAAAGCTATGAACCAGATTAGTACATTTGGCCCTACGCATGTTATACCTCCACTTTACAAAACTACATCTCAAGAAACAATTCACCCCAACTCTCCCTTACTATAAACATTATACACAGACGTAATTCCCTATTCTAGTTTTATGAGTTTTAAAATTCTCGTTGCAACTCACTAAACTAATATCATGACTCAGTAGTGGGTCTCCAGCCACAGTTAAAAAAAATCTGTCCTAAGTGGATTTTCATTTAATCTTCACCTTATATTATACATATTTTACTGAAATGGAGACATAGAACAGTTAAGTAATTTACTAAAGGACTTACTTAGAGCAGGTAAGGTGGAGGCAGAATCTGAGCTAAGAGATGCGAGTCTTAACCACGCAGTCCTAAAATAGCCCTGGCTGGTTATGCTAACGTTAGGATGGGGGCTGCATGGTGCGCCACTCTGGGGCTATGCAAGTCAGTCAGACCAGGCCCCTGTCCTCATGGAGCTTGCGTCCGGTGGGAGAGGTAAGACAAGATTCCAAGGTCAGGAAAAAGCAATGGGCACAGGGCAGCCATTCGTAGGCAAGAGCGAGGCTTCTGGCCGCGGCCCCACTACGCTTGTATTTCACTCGTCAGCCATGGTGACGATTATGTTTGTCCATAAGGTTCTACTTTTGTATCCATCATGTGAGATGGTTGACTATCTTGATGAGGAGCCTGGCTTTTGAGACTCCAGGGCACTCTGTGTTCTTTTCCTGTCACCGCCAACTGTCACCTCCAATTCCAGGCACGGGGCCGTGGAGGGAGGCCCACAGGGGCCGCGTGGTTCCCCGATGGGGCGCCGTGGACAAGCTTCAGCAGCCGGCAGATGACATGGCACATTGTCTTCCCAAACTAGAGACTTAAGAACGGAGGGTGGAGAAATGGCAGAGACAATGAGTGTTCAGAGCCACCAGACAGTTCCTAAAAATATGCCTTATTTTTTCTAATTATTATTCTTAATTGTAATAAAGTGCACATAAAATTTACCACCTTAACCAGTTTTAAGTTCAGTGGCATTAAATACATTCACATGGTTTTTCAGTCATCACCGCCATCCTTTCCAGAACTCTCTTCATCTCGCAAAACTGAAACTCTGCCTCTTAAACGACTCCCCATCCCCTCCCCACAGTCTTTGATAACCACTGTTCTACTTTCTATCTCTATGAATTTGCCTATTTTAGGTACTTCCTGTAAGTAGAATCGTATAATATCTGTCCTCTTGTAACTGGCTCCTTTCACTTGGCATCATGTTTTCAAGGCTCATTTATGTTGTAGCATGTGTAGAATTTCCTTACTTTTGGGAATTCATTCGTATGGATGAAACACATTTTGTTCATCCATTCATCTGCCGATTCCTGGGTCGCCCTCACCCCTTGGCTAGTGTGAATAGTGCCGCTGTGAACATGGATATATATGTCTCTCCTCAAGTCCCTGCTTTCGATGCTTTTGGGTATCTACTCAGAAGTGGAATTGCTGAATCATATAATAATTTTATTTTTAACTTTAAGGATCTGCCATACAATTTTCTGTAATGGCCGCACCATTTCACATTCTCCACATCCTCACCAATACTTATTTTCTGTTTTATTAAGTTTGTTTACAGTAGCCATCCTAATGGGTGTGAGGTAGGTTTGGTTTTTCCTTTCTTTTTAAAAAATTTAAGTTCAAAATTTAAAAGGTACAAAAGTATTTGCCTCCCCATCTCTCTCTACCCCCAGCCACCCACTTCCCCTCCCTGGAAAAAATTTAAATGCTTAGTTTCTTGTATATCCTTCCAGAGGTACTTTATGCAAACACCAGCAAGTATGACTATATTTTTCCATTTTCTTTACACAGATGATATTAGACTGTATACTCTGTTCTGCCTCTTGCTTATTTTCATTTAACACAGCCAGAAAGTTATACTAAGTCAGAATAGAAGGAGCTTCCTCAGCTTTTAATGGCTTTTTAAAACTTGCATTGTAGAATATTATCAGTTGTTCAACCTGAGGGTTCTTGAGTCTTCGGAGTCATCACCCTCCCCCGCTCCCCACCCGCAAGGGGATCCTGATTCTAATCCGAGAGGTCCAGGAATGTGCATGGAAAAAAATTATATTTTTATTTTCACCAACCTGTAATTGAAATGCATCACCTTCTTCAATTATGAACGTAAACAGCAAATCACAGTAATAGTAGCAACACCTGCGACACTCACCAGGAGAAGTCACAGATATTGTCATGTCCCATCACATTGTACTATAGTCCATATCCCAGAACTTTCTTTTCGTTCAGTGTTTTATTAGACCCAAGCTTGATCATGTTATTTAACAAAGAAGCAGGTATGTTAATCATAAATTTGTTTTTAGAAGATTTTGATGAGTGTATATCATCTTAGTTGGTTTCCTTGTAATTCTGTGCCCTTAATTTTGAACATTTAAAAATATTGTTCTATGGGTGGACCTAGAGGGTATTATGCTAAATTAAATAAGTCAGACAGAGAAAGGCAAACACTCTATGATCTCACTTATATGTAGAATCTAAAAAACAAATGAACCGTCGAAACAAACAAACTCATAGATACAGAGAACAGACTGATGGTTGGTTACCAGACGGGAGAGATGTTGGGGGGCTGCGTGAAGAAAGTGAAAAGATTAAGAAGTACAAATTGGCAGTTATAAAAATAGTCACGGGGGTGCAAATACAGCATAGAGAATATAGTCAGTAATATTGTAATAACTCGGTATGGTGTCAAGGGGAGACTAGACTTACTGGGGGGGTCGTAAATTATATAAATGTCTAACCACTATGCTGTACACTTGAAACCAATATTGTAATAGGAAAAAACCCAAATGTCGTTCTGAGAAGGAATCCACTTGGGCTTTACCAGGCTGCCAAAAGGGTCCACGGCACAAAAGAAGGTTAAGAATCTCTGCTTTTAATTGGTCTCTAATCAAAAGATGCCTATTTTTCAATCATTTGCTTTTTATTTGATATGTTATTATCCATTCCCGTTAGTCATTTTGACGCTCAAATTGTTTTCAGTTTGGCCACTAGGAGCTGCTTCTGACAGTATCGTTTTTGATCTCTCCACCCCTCGCACAAAGAAACACTCCAGGCTCATCTTGTACTTTCCCAGGAGCCCTGGTTCTTTCCTTGGAGAATGATTCTCAGAACTTTTGCTTCTTTCCCGTCAGCTGAACACTTTCCACGGGCAGCGTCTCGTCTCATCGGGCCCCTGGGAGTCACAAAACTAGAGAACTTCACATCCTCTCCAGGGAAACTGTATAAGTGATGTCTTTTCTTCCAGGTAAACCTGGGACCAGACAAGATGGTGGTTGACCTGACAGATCCCAACCGACCACGCTTCACTCTGCAGGAACTGAGGGACGTGCTCCAGGAGCGCAACAAATTCAAGTCGCAACTGCTGCTGGTGCAGGAAGAGCTGCAGTGCTACCGGAGGTGGGCGCTGCTCCCGGGGGGCGCCACGCCGCCGAGCCCGGCCCTGCCTGGGGCTCCTCGATATGCTACGTGTTTGTTCTGGTGTTCGTTCAGCCGGCTTCTCAAAGACTCACTCTGTGCCGGCGTCCTGGCGGTGGGGGTATAGCAGTGAGCAGAGCAGGGAAAGTCGATGCTCATCGAGGGGACAGACAGGCAAGTCCGGCGTCAGTGCTCTAAAGAATATGAAACAAGGCGACATGAGAATGAAGTGCCGAGGGAGGTGGGGGAAGGACCCGCTTTAGATCGGGTGGTCAGGGTCGACCCCTTTGAGGTGAATGACAAGAAGCAGCCAACGATGTAAAGGTTTGATAGGGCCAACTGAAGGGACCCAGCATGGCGGAGCCCAGAACACCAGGCAGAGGAT
>NW_011888804.1:249740-260207 GCF_000151845.1 Pteropus vampyrus
TGGATGGATGGATGGGTGGATCGATGGGTGGGTGGGTGGATGGATGGATAGATGATGGATGAATGGATCAATCAATTGATAGAGAAACATAAATAAGCAATGAGGGGATGTGGGCAAATAGTATTTGGGAAGTCTTTGTACTAATCTTACAACTTTTCGGTAAGTTTGGAATTACATAAAAATTAAAATTACAAAAGATCACAATAATTTGTATAGAGAAGGGACTGACTATAGGACAAAGAGGAGAAGAAATAAGGAAGATCTGTACCTTGCTATATCCATCTGCGACTGTCTTTCCCAAAATGTTGTCTTTCACGTAGGTATTTCTTGAAAAGGGGGCTCTGTGGTTGAATGATTCTGGGAAACACCGAGCTCAACAAAGCAGATTTCTGTAGAGGCAGAAGAAGGAAAGACCAAGAGAATAAAAATGCAGCGCCAGCTAACGTTTACCGGTGCTTACCGGGTGCGCTGCTACGTATGTCCCAAGCCTCGTTTCAGTCAGTGTTCACAGCAAGCCTACGAGTTACAGTAACATCCCCAAGACGATCTCGGTTCAGATCGGTCAGATACCCGCTAAAGTCCACTGCTGGTGGTGGCAACCGTGAGATGTGACCTCAGCCTGACATCAGAGCCCGTTTGGACTCTGAAAGTTTCAAAGTAAGGGCGAGGACATGTCCTGATTCATAACACAGCCCGAGTGATATTACTCTTGCAGCTGTTTCGATGGAGCATGGTTAAGAGAACAGCAGGAAAGTGAAACGCCCTGGGGAGGCAAACCCAAGAGGGCCGAGTCCTGCCAGTGGGAGTGTGATCACTTGCCTCCTGCTGAGGTCGGCACCATGGTACTGGAAAGGCCTGTCTTTGTCTCACTTAATGAGCACGTCAGACACAGGTAGTTAAAAACAGGAACTGCCAAACTGCTGATGCCGTGAGCGGCTCGTTGGCGAATAAAGCAACACGCTCTCGCTGCCGTTTTGAGTTCCCAGAGAAGAGCAGATGTGCACTCGCCGTCTGGTGCAGGCAGGAGACGGACAGCTGGGCCGTTTAGTCTCTCGTGTTCGGTAGGCTCGCGAAGCCGGCATGTCAGCCGAGGTGTTCTCTTAGCAGCGGTTTGGAGGCCCAGGCTCCGCAGTGCTCGTTTGGGATTGCAGGCGGATATGGTAGGCTGTTTCCAGAGATGGCCCCCACGGGTTTCCCGTTCTGTATGCTTCCGGCGATGAGGCTCTTCCACCCCTCACATCGAGAGGGAGAGTCTCTTCTCTCCCCGTAAATCCGGGCCGCCCTGTGACTTGCTTTGACCAGTGGAACGTGGTGGGAACGATGCTCTTTGGCCTTCCTGGGTTAGGGCTCTAAGAGGCCTCGAGGCTTTTGCTTTCGTGGTCCTGGAGAGGTGTGAACCGAGGTGCCCCAGCTGATGGCCATAGCTGTCCCCAGCAGATCCGCGCCCCCGAATGCAGCCACCTGAGAACTAGCAGGGGACGCACCAAGCCAATTGTGAGAAATAGAGCCATCGTGAGGAATCATAAATTATTGTTTTAAATCCCTAAGTGTTAGTGTGTTATGTAACAATAGATCATGGAAAATGGGAATTTTTAGATGCTGCCTCTTGAAATAATATTTATTATAATAAAAATACAAATAATATTCAGTATTAAGTGCCAGCTCTTTGCAAAGAAGGAGACAAAAGGATGAATTCTGCTCTCTGATACTCCTACCTGAATGGGTGTCTCAGTCAGCTTGGGCTGCCAAAGCGTCATAGACTGGGTGGCTTAGACAAGAGAAATTTCTTTCCTCACAGTTCTGGTGGCTACAGGTCCAAGGTAGAGGTACCAACATGGCTGCTCCTGACTCGTCCTGGCTTATAGACCGCTTCCTTCTGGCTGTGACCTCACATGGTGGAGAGAGAGAGAGCAAGCCCTCCGATATCTCCTTACAAGGGCGCTAATCCCATCACGAGGGCCCCACCCTCGTGACCTCATCTGAACCTGTCTCCCAAAGGCCCATCTCCAGATGCCGTCACAGCTGGGGTTAGGGCTGCAGCATATGAATTCTGGGCGGACATAATTCAGTCCGCGGCAAGAAAAAAACACTCCGGGCACACATTTGCCAGTCGGCACTACAGCAAGATAGCTGAGTGGATCTAACGAGCTTACTGGGTCACGCTTTGAAATGCTTCATTGTGGTCAGGCTTCTTTCGGTTGCAAGTGACAGAAATCCAATTCAAAGTAGCTTAAGCACGAAAGGAAACGTATCGCCCCACGTAGCTGGGAAGGGTCCCGGAGTTCCTCTCAGACGTAAAGAAAGAACTGCAGCCGAGGCCTCCGGGTTGGCACCAGGGGCTGGCCGCCTCTTTCCTCCCTCGTCGCTTCTGTTTGTTTGCTGTTCTCATCTGGTATTGCAGACAGCACTTCTCTGAGTCATAGGAAATATGGCTGCTGTTGAGCAAGCCCCCGTTGAGCAAGCGAGCGGGAACAGCCTTTCAACGTGTGCACATCGAATCCAGGGTCATACTCTGGCCCTCTTTGGGTCACCTGACCTCAAAATCTTGTCAATCTCAATCTAGCACTTATCGCCACGTGACTTACTATATACTTTTTTTTTAACTTATTTATTTGTTCACTGTTTCCTTCCCCACTGAAATATAAATTGCATGAGAAAAGACATTTTGTCTGTTTTCTTCGTTTGCTATATCTATAGCACCTTGGCACAGTATATTGCTTCGTAAATATTTGTTGAATGCAATAATGATGTATTATTATCTCTCTTATCAATCCTAGGAGGTTGGTACTTTTATTATCCAAATTTTACCAATTATGAAATCAAGGCTCCAGTTAGAGAATTCGTACATGGTCCTATTCCTACAAAGGGGACAAACTTGAAGTAGTGGCCAGTGTAATCAGACAAGAGAAAAAAGATATTGGCGTTGGAAACGTGCAGGGAAGATTCTCATGATCTGAGTTGGAATCTTTCTGACTCCAGAACTTTCAGTGATGATGTTATTCATATAATTACAAAGACTCTTCACTTTCAGAGCCTCACAGGGGTCTGCGATAAAACGACCCATTTATTTGTCCCTCTTTTTGTCCAGTGGCCTGATTCCACCAAGAGAAGGCCCAGGAGGAAGAGAAAAGGATGCTCTTGTTGCCAGGACAAGCAGTGCCGGCAGTAACAAGGAGGAGAGGACGATCATAAGGAAACTGTAAGTTCCCTTGCTGAGCCCTGTCACCACCAAGTCAAGGCAGGAGTTGGGGCGAGAGGAGGCTGGCCAGCCACCCGGGGCGGGGAGGGCCTGCTCTCCTCGTGGGGGCTGCAGCCGATAGGAAACTCAGTGCCGTGTAATACGATCTCTTCCGGGCAGTAGTCTAAGCACTTGACGTATATTAATTTATCGATTCATCACAATGACCCTGTGAGGGAGGAACTGTCATTGCCCCATTTTACAAGTATCTACTGAGAGGTAAAGTAACGTGTCCAAGGAAGGTCCCAGGGAGAGTAAATGGTGAGGTCAGGATTTGAATCGAAGGAAGTCCAGATGCTACACTCCACTGCCTCCCTATGATATAGTAGCAATAACCAAGAAACAATGTTACAACAATAAGAAAAACACAGCAACCATAATTATTGGAATTTAAGGGACTAATTCATCGCCTCTTTCCTCCAACTCTGGAGGATACCTGTGTGTCCCAGCGTTGGGACACGTGATGCAGCTCCCTTTGAATACTCCCCTCAAGTTCACACACCACCGTTAAGCACTTGTGTCTTTGGGTGCTACGCCTCAAACCATAGGGTGTGGGACACTTGTGCAAAATTCAGATTCTCAGCAATCACGTCAACGGTTTGAGGATGAGGCCTAGAAATCTGGATTTTTAACACATCCCCAGGGCTCTTCTGATGTGGGGAACCCTTGGATCACACCTGGAGATGTGCCTTCTCGGTCACCAGGTGTCATTTACCAGCCCCTGTCTCTTCCATGGAAACTGAGAAAGAGCCTCCGTCAGGGATTTCAAGTGCGAATGCCTTCTGGGGCCAGGCGCTTAGTGTGGATGAGTGGTGAGGGGGATAGGGGGGTCGGGGGGACGCTTGTCCCTCAGCTCCATCTAGCTGAGGGATAACATGCTGCCAGAGTTTCTGATTCTTGAAAAAAGCCGAGGAACAAGGTTTGTTCACGGAATCTGATTTCCAGACGCTGGCAAATAATTTAAGTTTAAAAGTAAAGACTGTGAATCGAAAAATAATAGTAATGATAATAATAGAAAAATAAAAGTATAAAAACGTAAAGTAAAATAAAAATCGTGCAATCCCGATGAACCGCCATTGCCGGCTTCATTGGGCCCTCGGCCACCAGGCTGCCACCTCTGCCCTCCACTCGTCCCGCTTCTGAGGGAGGGCAGCTTGGCAGGCGACTGAAGGAGGGGACCTCCCTTCTTCCATTCCTTCGGTCACCGAGTCTGTGTTGTGTGCGAGAGTCATGCCAAGCCCTGAAGATGCAGCACTGACCTGTCTCCCAAGGACGCTGTGGGCGCTCATTTCACGTGGAAATATTTTTGAGGGGTCAGCAATTCTGACCTGGGGTTACCTCCCAGGGCGGGTTTAATATGCCTTCGTTTCAAGAGAAAGGAGGGAGAGAATTGTTTCTTTTTTTCCTTTCTGGATCTCAGGAATAGGTTTAAGTGCGTGGTCCTCAGTTCCTTCATTGTCAGCTCAAGACCCCTTTCTGGTTGGTTTTCATTACCCCCCTTTTGTCCCCCACCCCCCTAATTCCCACTCTACTTCCTGGCCCTCCTCTCCCCAGTCCTTCCGATATGCTGTTCGCTGTGTCATAAACTGCATATTGTTTTGCGTGGATGTGTTTTCAATACGTAACTGACTTTTTTAACACTTCATCCTGCTTCCTTGTGTGTGTGTGTGTGTTTTTTTCACTAAGCACTCTTGTTTTCTTTTTTATTAGGCACTCTTTTTTTTTATTTTAATAATACATTTTATTAACGCAACATATCCAAAATATTATCACTTCAACATGTGATCACTATAAAGCATGGTCAATGAGATATGTTACGTTCTTTTTTAAAAAATAGTAAGCCCTTGTCTACGGCCACGCCACCCTGAACGAGCCCGATCCTGTCTGATCTCAGAAGCTAAGCAGGGTGGGTACTTGGATGGGAGACCACCTAGGAAGACCAGGTGCTGTAGGCGTAAAAAATAAAAAAAAAAAAATAGTAAGCCCTTAAAATCTGGTGTATATTTTACACTTGTTTCGACAGCGCAGAAGCCACGTGTAGCCAGCGGCCTCCATTTGGCTGGTACGTGGAAATATCCTTTAGGCTTGGAGAACTGAGCTCAAAGGATTCTTTTTAGTTTTTTGAAATCATGATAAAATATACAGGACACACAATGTACAGTTAACCATTTTTAAGGGGACAGTTCAGTCGCATGAAGTACATTGACGATGTACAACCATCGCATCATCCGTTTCCAGAACTTTTTCATCGTCCCATCCTGAACTTCTGTGCTCATTAAACACTAACTCCCCCTCCCCACTTCCCCTAGCTCCCGGCACCCACCGTTCCGCTTTCTGTCTCTGTGAATTTGACTACTCCAGGTACCTCAAGAGCAGAATCTCACACCATTTGTCTCCTGTGTCTGGTCTAATTCACGCGGCATGATGCCCTCCAGGCTCCTCCGTGCTGTAGCCTGTGTCAGGATGTCCTTTTTAGGGCTGAATAATATTCCAGCGTGTGGATGGACCACATTTTATTTACTCGCCCGCCTGTCAATGGACATCAAGCAGTGTTAAAAATCTGTCCATACAGCAGTGTAGACATCCATCCCGTTGCTCCCACCCCAGCACAAGCCCCGCTCCCCCAGCGATGGGATCCCGGGTGCCCTTCAGCGACCCCTGCTGTGACAGTGCTGCGGGGGAAAAGCTCTGTGCGCGCGCCCCTCCCCCCGCGGAACCGCCCCGGAAATCCCCAAAGGTGGAAAAAACCAAGAAGGAAAACCGGGGAACAAGGCCAAAAAAGGCCCACCCAAAAGGAAGGAACGAAAAAAAGTAAAAAAAAGAAAAGTTAAAAGGGGGGAAACAAAAGAAAGGCCCCCCAAGGAAAAAAGAAAAACCAAGGGGGGCCAAAAAAGACGGAGGGGAGGGGACTGTGAGGGGGAGAGAGGGGAGACAGACAGGAGCCCGGCCTGCCGACGAGGACTTGCAGGGGCGGAGCCAGGGAGTAATAACCGTGACCTTCCTCCTCCCACCTTCCCAGCTCCTGCTGGCGCCTCCCCCTCAGCCCAGCCAGAAACCGGAGCTCCGGGCGCTTGTTGACATCCTGCCCACAGGTCCGCCTCCTGGAGCTGAGAGGAGGGTGGACAAGGGAGGAGATGGATGTAGGGGGCCAACAGCCTGTAGAATGTGCATCTACTCACTTTGGTTAAATGTTCCCTGACTTTCTGGAATGGCTGCATGGAAACGGCTGCTTTGTCAGACCACACCACCTGAAACCAAATTCATCCATTCCTTCAGCGAGTATATATTGAGAGCCAGGCATCGTTCTAGGTGCTGGAGGTGCAGTGACCTACACAAAGCCTGCCCACGTGGTGCTTACATTCTAGAAGGCGCCGTCAGAGGGTGACCCGGTTAGGAAATGTATTAACAGGACAATTTCAGATAACTATGTGCTCTGAGACCATTAAATAGGGTGCTGAGGGAGAAGTCGATAGGGGGCTACTTTAGCACTGGGACATCCTGGAAGGCTTCTGTGAGGAGGTGTCCGTCCAGCTGAGCCCTGAAAGACCTAAAGGACGTGAGAGAAGAGCTTTCCTGGCAGAGGGAACGGTGGGTGGAAAGGCCTAGGCTGGAGTCAGCTCGTGGCGCGGAGACCGTGGCGGCTGAACAGCGGGGAGTGGAGGCGAGGTGGAGAGACCAGACCACACAGGGCCAAAGCAGGGCCGTGGGGAGCGTTTCTGCCCCCAGGAAGGGTGTCCTGAGGTCAGATAATGACAACACCTCCACCTGCACCGGGCGTGGCTGCGAAGGTGTTTACATAGGGCTCCCATTGGCTGAGTGTCCGGGAAGGCGGACTCTGCCGGGTTTTCTGCCTCTTCTGGGGGAGCTCTCTGGGTCACTTAATTGGAGTTTGAGCCTGATGTAGCAGAAATAAAATGTTTGTTTTGGGCACTAGCGAGCTTGAGGCCTCATGTTTAAAGAGCATGAAGCCACGATTTCCTGGTCAAGGCGAGCTTATTGTGTCTATAGGCATGCCACCCTGAACAAGCCCGATCCCGTCTGGTCTCGGAAGCTTAGCAGGGTCGGGCCTGGTTAGTACTTGGATGGGAGACCACCTAGGAAGACCAGGTGCTGTAGGCATAAAAAAAAAAAAAAAAAAAAAAAAAAAAAGACTTTCTGAAGAAGTAGGTCATGCTAGAAGGAGTTTTATCTTTGTCCTGCAGACCGTGGGGAGCTATGGAAGGGCTTACGCTGAGGAAGGACTTAGTCAGCTCTGCATAGTGACACAGGCATTCTGGCCGCTACACAAGTGGCTTGTAGGTGGTGACAAGGAGGCTGCTGTGGCTTGGACTGGGGGGACGGCAGGGGAGGAGATGAGAGGTGGTGAAATTAGGGACATATTTGGGGCATGATGACTAAAATATAGCAGATGGGTGGCGGGAGGAGTTGAGAACAACTCCCGGTTTCCTGGCTTGGATGACTGGGCGGGGATGATGTCACTTCCGGAGGTAGGGTGCTGGGGGTAGGGTGGGGGAGTGTGTGCAGTCGCAGGGGAGGATGGCACAGCACTAAGCCCTGCATCGAACAGCCCGGGGCTCGCCCCAGCCACTGCTGGCCCTGCGCTAGCAGCAGTCAGTGGGCTTGACTTTGACAGGAAGCAAGAGCCAGAGCCCACCACTGACTCTTCAGGGCAGGGCCATCTTTGCAGGAAATAGTGTTGAGATGAAACTCCATGGTCAACCCCAGACATCGTTCTTCCTTTTCAAATCTGCCTATGACAGGGGCAGTTTGGTATTCATGTCTCAGGGAATATCTTTGTATTTTAGCTCCTTTATCCAAGAACTCACATGTGAATCTTTATTCTTGCAAAGATCTGTTTTACAAGTAACATTGAGAAGTTATTGCTTCCTCTACAATAAAACCATGGAAAATTTAAAAAAGAAAGGGGCCGACTCCAGTCACCGGCGTAGCACAGTGGTTAAGTTAGGTCTCTGGGTCCACAACTTCCTCTGTGACCTGGGCCCGCTACCTAACCTTACAGAACCTCAGTTTGGTCACTGATAACAGAGGGAGATTGATTGTACTGCCTTCAAGTTGTTACGAGGGCGAAACGAGCTGACGGATGGAAAGCCCCCCAGCAGTGCCTGTCCGTCACGAGCCCTGAGTAACCGTCTGCGTCGATGGCCTGCAAGAGTCTCTTACAGATCGGGCAGGGGGCCCGGCAGCCCCTGCTTCGTCCTCTCTGTTCCCTCTGACCCTGCTCTCTCTCCACCCAGGTTCTCTTTCCGGTCTGGGAAGCAGACGTAGACCCAAGGCGGTGGTTCTCAGACTCGAGAAGACCACCCACCAAGACGACTGCATCTCGGTGCCACGAGGACACACTGCACTTGCTCATTCGTTTCCCCTCGGAGCCATCCAAGGAGGAAGGAGGCGAGGTTCTCTCACGATCGCTTTGTCCCCAGCTGCAGAACTGGACATCCTGAAGGCCTGGCCTCGGCAGGGCAAGTGGGACCAAGAAATCCACAAAGCAGAAGGAAAGTGAAGCATACTGTATACCTCCTGCTTACGTCAGCCACCTGCGGGGCCTCCGGGTTTCTGATCCTCTGGTCCCACGAATGACCTTGGGGAGAAGAGAATGCCGGAAAGGATGGTATTGACGTTCCAGCGATGATTTCACTGATATTTAGTGAATCTCTGATTTTGCTAACATGACTTTCTTTACATGATTTCTGTAGTAAAGTAAAATGACTTTGATACTTGAAGGATTTGAGAGTGGTCTCTTAGAGTCATGTGACCTCGTGCAGGGTACTTCCGGTCTCAGTTTCCAGATCTGTACACTCTGTTTAGCGGCGCATGTGTGGGGCATCCGTAGTGCATCGAGTCTAACTGATGCACCGTTATTTCATCCGTTGGTATGAGAGAAAAAAAATGCTGCAAATGATAACGTTAAGATGCTGTTGGTTTCAAGGCTCTTCCTGATTTCGAAGATGTTAAATGTGAAAAAAAATGTGCATTTAGGAATTGATAAAATACAGTATACAGATGGCGGGTGGCTGCACTTTGCCATGAAACTAACGAGCCGGTGGAACGCAGCCTGGGAGCCTGGTTCCTTGGTAAGCAGCGCTGGCTCCCTGCTGCGTGGACTCTCTCGGCGATTCCCGTAACAGCTCGGGGAGATGGGGGCTGGCGTTAATCCCCCAGATTTGGAAACCGAGAGCCCGAAAGGCTAGAGTAGTTTACCAGAGGTCACACAGCTAGGAGGTGGCCGCCCAGGATGCAAATGCAGGCCCGATGCTGAGGCCCACTTCTTCCCCGTGAAGCCGGGCGCACCCCAATTCTCCAAAAAGCGCCAGCATTAATAATGAGCACAAGTTACTGCACGCCTTGCCCGCACCACTCGAAAGAACCCCCAAAAAACCTCCCCCCAACCGCCCCCGGCCGGGGAAGGGTAATCCCCGGGCAAAACAAAGCAAAACCCCGAAGGGGCTAAGGGACTTGTCCAAGGTCCCAGCTTGAAAGTGGTAGACGTCAGGCTAGAACCCCAGGTGCAGACTCCAGCCCAGGCGTCCACCTCGCGGCCTCCCAAGAAAAGTCGGCAGCGTCCCAGAGTCTGGTCCAGCGTGCCATCTCAGCCATCAGGTTGGGGCCAAGTCCTAACCCCACGTCAGGCCACAGCTGACTGGGTCCTCCCCTCTTGACAGGAAGGGAGGGGAGAGGTTCCTGCACCTTGGGGGCGAGGGCCAGCTTGGGAAACAAACCCGTGTGCTGACTTCAGAACCACATGGACCGACCAAGGGACAAGAGTGGGGGGAGGGGCTGCATCCTTTGCAGGACTGCAGAGCGGGGTCAGCTCCTGTGACCGATGTTTGAAGTTCAGCCCTGGGGGCCATCCGTCCACTCCACCAGCCTAACGTCCTGGAGCCCCGACTGTGGCAGCTGACCTCCAAGGTGAGGCTGTAACAAGGCGTGGAGACTGACTCCTCAGTACACCCTGCTAGGCAGGCAGGCAGAGGCCATGCCACCTGGTGGACCAGTTTCAGGGATGGGAAGGGATTCGTCCAGGGTGAAGGCTGACAGACGCTTCGAGCTGGTGCTGGATCTGGCTCTTTTGCCTGCAGTCCCAGTCAGCCTCCAGCATCTGAGGCGAAGGGAACGAACAGTGAGTCAAGGGCAGATGGATGGCGGGGTGTGCAGGGCTGTTGGGAGGGCCTTCCGGCACAAGGCAGGCTCGGTCCATGAGAATCAAGTCT
>NW_011888804.1:261517-262826 GCF_000151845.1 Pteropus vampyrus
TTTTTTTTTTTTTTTTTGTCTTTTTTTTTTTTTTTTTTTTTTGTCTTTTTTGTTTTTTGATTTTTATTATTTTTTTTTAAAATAAATTCAGTGTTCACATTTCTATAAAGAATGACCCCAGTTCCGGGAAGCGCTGCCCCGGCAGAGCTAGCTAAGCAACGCTCTTCCCTGCCCACGTCTACTCCGATCACCCGCCCTGATGCTTCGAGGCGCCCAGAAAAGCGGCAGCCCGTGGAAGAGGAAATCCAGCCCGGCCCGTGCGCACGGGCCCTGGGCCGGGGAGCTTTCGAGAAAGCAGAGGGGAAGACTGACTGACCGTGAAACCTTTTTAAAAAAGAGTCCTACACTTCCCCGTGCGCCCGTCGAGGCGGCAGGAGAACAAGAGCTTGGGAGCAGCCGGCCGGGCCGCCGGGTGCGGGGGGGCGTCGTGGCTCTTCGGGCCAGAGGCAGGAGCGGCACCCGGCTTCCTACTTCAGCTTCGACTCTTTCCTCTAAAACCTGTGCCGAGTCTCTGACTGCATGCACGGGAAGCACAAACTTTCGGCTTGTATGCAAAAAAGGTACAAAAACAACTAGAATATAAAAGTTTTGGTAATATAAGGCCATCTGTTCAAGTCCACCTTGGAAACCTGTAACAGATATTTAAATACTACAGTGAAAGGCATCTTAATATACTTTTTAAAAACATCTGAAGTAATCTTGCTAAGATTAAGTGTGTAAAAAAAAAAAAAAAATCAACTCCCTTTGAGGGCACTTTGTCCATTGCGGGGGGTAGGGGCTGGGGGAGGGCGGGCGGTTAATGCTTCAGCCAGGGGTAGGCCTCGAGGGAAGCCCGGCTGCGGTCCCCGTAGTCGTACAGGAGCTCCTCCCCGGCCTCGATGTCGCGGGAGGCGATGAGGATGAGGTGAGGCACGCCGTCGATGTCGTGCAGTTTGGTCTGGCAGTTCCCACATTTACTGTGATTGATCAGTCTCCCCAGGCGGTTTGTCTCCCTCGTGGCATCCACGCTGGTGGGGACGGGGTGGGGCGGGGGGGCGGGGGCAACAAAGGATTATTAGATTGCTAAAGAGGCTTTTGAACCCGGCCGGAGTCACGCTTGCTCTCCACTCCTGTGGGATGTCAACTTATCGTTTTTGGGAAAGCAATTCGACTCAAAGAAATGCCTTTGAGAGTAGAGAGAGGCAGCGGCTGGGGTGTCTGAGATGGGGTGTCTGAGATGGGGATGCAGAAGGCTCTTTGTGCAGGCATGTGAGGCAACTGGAGGGTTCTCCACGATAAATAAATGGATAAAGGACAAGTGGGCGGGTAG
>NW_011888804.1:264116-266017 GCF_000151845.1 Pteropus vampyrus
GGGGTTGGGGTTGGGGGAGTGGGGAGTGACTGCTCACAAGAAGGGGGTTTCTGTTTGGGAGGGTGAGAAAGTTCTGGAACTAGGCAGGCATGGTAGTTGTACAGCATTGTAAATGGACTCGATGCCACTTAACTGCACACCGTAAAATGCCTAAAATCGTAAATTTTATGTCTTTTGGATTCTACTGCAATTAAATCTTTGTCAGGATGACGTTTCACATATGAGCCCATTTACGTTCCCTTCGTGAGACGCTCCCGTAACAACAGCTTTAGAACGTCGCCCTGCGACGGCCTAACGGCCTGACTAGTCAGCGACCGCCAAGGGTCACGGCAGCACGTTCTGACCTTGTGGCCGTGGCCTCCACACGGGGCCCTGCTGGCCTTACCTTCATTCCTTCTTCCTTCCCACTTTCAATCAACTCGTCTATTCTTTTCCTTTCTTCAGACTGAGAAGACAAAACGGGAAGCACATCAGCGTTCTCTCCCAGGCCCTCTGGACCTTGCTAGGCCACGCCACAGGGTCACCCGTAGCTGGCCTTCATAACGCCAGTCCCCAAGGACGCCCAAGACCCCAAACCTCCCGTCCTTCCTCATCGCCCGTCTGTCGAATGGACCAGGGGGCACACCGCGGTGGCCCAGGGACAGAACGGGCTGTGGCTATCGCCTGTGTGGCCCATGCAGTGTTTGTTAGAAACATTTAAGTCGCCGACGTCTACAATCAGGACTCTGACTTCATGCAAGCTTAGCTAGGGCTGCCTGGAGGCCGTGCCTGTTGGGGCATTGAGGGCCTCGCACCCCAAGGAGCCAACACTAAACAGAGAGGCAGAAGAGGAGTGGACCCGCTCGGCCCTCCGTGCGCTTCAGGTCCGCCCCCTCTTGCCACCACCTCCGTCCCCGCCCCTGGTCCCACTTCTGTCGGAGCACGGGGCGCCGGAGGGAGCTATGCACAGACAGACCAGAAGCCCTGACCGACTGAACCCGACAGCACACAGGGGAGCAGGGCGGTGGGCAGAGCCCTCCACCCACGGCCGAGCCCAGAGCGCCTGCGCAGAGCCCGGCCCGGGACTCCGCCTCGGCCAGCGGCGCAGCCTGCAGCCCACGTGGGACCTTACCGGTCGCTCAGTCCGCATGTGTTTACTGAACATCTGCAGTGTGTGCTGGGGACACGGTGGTGAGCAAGGCCTGGTCTCTGCAACCTCAGGAGGGGTTTCCGGGTGCTACAGAAGACCCCGCCCCCGCCAGACGGTCCCCAGCCCACCCGCTCCTGCCGCCTGCGCTTGGCCATACGCCCTCGGCAGCGGCCACACTGTCCTCCCGGCTCCCACTGACCCCGCCGCCCTCGCTCTGTTCTCCACACGGCATCCAGGGGGTCTCTTAAAACTGAGATCTCGCCATTTCCCTGCTTAAGGCCTTCCCGTAAGCTTATTTGCCAGCAATGTACCAACGTCAGTTCTCTAGTGTGATAAATGCACCAGGGCACCATAAGATGCCGGTGATGGTGGAAACTGAGGAAGGGTCCGTGGGAACATCCTGCACCGTCGTTGCAACCCCTCTGTAAATCTAAAATTATTCCAAAACAGTTTATTAAAAGACAAAACGCCTTTCAGTAGCTTCCCATGCTACCGGGATAAAATCCACTTCCGACGGCCTCTGAGGTCTGCGGGGTCCAGGCCCGGCCTCTCTAGCCTCATCTGCCACCATCGCCATCACCCTTCCTAGGCCACCTTGTCCCTGCCTCCGGGCCTTTGCATTTGCTGTTCCCCAGGCCTGGATTACCCTCCCCCAACCCGTCTGCCTGGCTTGCTCCTTCCCTTCTAATCTCCGCTCCAAGGGCGCCTCCCTCGGAGAAGCGTCCCTGACTACTGGACTGAAGCAGCCTTGGCCTAGCCACGCCACCAAGCG
>NW_011888804.1:266517-273191 GCF_000151845.1 Pteropus vampyrus
AAATGACCAGCTCAAGGCTTCCTAGAGAGAAGGCCGGCAGCAGCCCACAGGGGGCCCAGAAGCAGCGTGAGCTGAGTGGGAGGCACGAAAGGTCTGGATGAGGGTGCTTCCGGGCACCTCTCCAGGAGCTCCCACCCTCCTGGCCTCGGCCCCCGGCCCCCGGTCCTGCCTACTCTCCAAACTCAATGACACGTCCGCCAGGCTCTTAATTTCGCTTTCACCCTTGGCCCGCCACACCCCTCATTCCCTGCCTGCCTGGGCCCTGCTTTCTGCTGCCCAGCCCAGAAGGGCAGGCAGGTCAGGACTGACCTCACCCATCGGATAAGGCCCAGCTGGCCGGCCCTCAAGCTTTACCTGCACTGACAAGAGAAGACACCACCCTGACCAGCCACAGCCTCGCCACCCAGGCCCGCTGCCTGGCCAGCCACCACCTTTACTCGGCAGAGCCAACACAAACATGAGGGGCACAGTATGACTCTTCGGCCAGTGACAGAAACACAAACATGAGGGGCACAGTATGACTCTTCGGCGGCTTGCTCGCGCCACAGACCGAGCTTCGGTGAAGCGAGTGTCTGCTCCCTTCTGCTCGTCTGCTCAGAGACTCAGCAGACCTCATGCATCACGTCCCACTGCAGCCTTCGCTGCCCCAGACAGAAAAGCCCTTGTTTTTCTTTAAAAAGGCCAGCTCAGCCGGCCGCCCGCCCCCGCGGCCCCGAGGCCCTCCCTGTGTGGGCACGCTGGGCTCCAACGGCGGCGGGAGGCGTCTGCTCCTGGGGCCTGGCACGGCCGTGCCCTCTGCAGCGCTGTCTTGTAGAGTGACCTAGCACAGCCTCCCACTGCAGGCAAACATTTTACAGCAGCTTCTTCTGGGCCAAAAGACATCGTCTTTCTAAGGAAATGAAGCCAAAGCTCTCTGGGGGAAGAAATGGACCTCTTAGTTTTTTGTTTTTTGTTTTTTTTTTTTTATCGAAGCCTCATCAATTCAAAGAAAAGAGTGAGTGAGAGAGAATCATAGATTATAGTATCTCTGTCTACAGATTTCACATAAAAAATGCCGAAGGAGACTGTGCAGCCAGGCGTCCCCCACCTCTCTGTGGGGGGCCATCCTGAGCACCGCCCCTTTGCCTCGAGGTTGCTTTGGGGTGGGAGTGGGGGGCGGAGGGGCTGTCCGATGCCCGTGAGTGGAGCGTGGAGGGAAACAGACCATACCCGGTGCCCTCAGCAGAGAGGCAATCGCCACACCTCACAGGTCAGGTACTGACTGCAGCAAGCTTGGCACTCCGGGCAGGGGTGGCACTGGCCAACCTGGCCTTCCTATCTGCCCCATGTGCCCAGAGGCCACAGCTGGGTGGGAATGGGCAGAGAGGAGCCTCGGGAAGCGACGCTGCTAGGGAACCACGGCGCCGACTGTGTGCCAGGCACGTTCTAAGGATTCTACGTACACTGAGTTTAACCCTCCCAACCGCCCCCGAGGTCCTCGCTACCCCACTTCACAGACAGGGCAGCTGGGGCACAGCGCAGTCAAGGAGCTGGCCCTAGGTCACATGGCCAATAAGTGGCTCCCAAGCCACAGCCCTCTACCACCTTGAGACACGACATAGGAACTTCTGGAAAGCCAAGAGACCAGCCTCTGAAAGACCACGCGGCCTTCCCCACGGCCGCAGGCCCCACTGGCCCTGCCAATGCGTCCTGGACACGCTGCCCGTGGGCAACCCTGACTCCCCGCCACATGCTCCAGACGATACAGCCCCTTCCCAGAGACGTCCTGATCTAGCCTGATGTGGTGACCTTGAGCATGATGACGATCCCCACTAGACCGAGGAGAATACTGAGGCCATGGAGGCAGAGACTCGCCCCAAGGTGACACGAAGCAAGCTCAGGTCCCGCGAGCCGAGCACTGCCCCCTGGCCCGCCCTGCCCTTCGAGAGCTGCACTTAAAACTACGACCCTCTACCTGCAGCTCAGCTTTGCTCTTCCTGGAGCTCCTTCGCACAGGGTAGAAATCAGTGAGTTTGCGGTTCTGTTGTGTTTTTCCTTGAGCTCTGGGGCGGGGAGGGAAGAGGAGAAAACAGGCATTAGCACTGAAACCACGCTCACACCCAGGAGACACACAGCTCCTGCGGGGCGGTTCCCGGCAATGCTGTCGCTGAACACCTGTGTCCACCCCGGCCTGTGGTCTCGGAGGCTCACCTGCCCATGGGACCTCAGAGGGCAGGTTAGACACAGGCCACCTGCTCTTTGGGAGGGGGTGGCTCCCGTGCTCTGGACCCGTGCCAGAACTGAGATGCTGGCAAATAATGGTGCCACCGGTAGTGACTGCAGGGACCCGAGCCTCAGCGTGACTGAGGCCGAGAGGGTGGCCTGTTCAACCCTAGCGAGCTCCGTGGGGCCGGGGTCGGGGGGCGGCGCACAGAGACCAAGCTGCCCCGCACGAGGAGCTTCAGGGAGGCGCTTACTTTTTCCGAGGGGCCTGCTTGCCCTTGCTGGGCTTTTTCAGGGCTTGCTTGGCGATGGCTGCATTGGGAGAATCACAAGACGAGGTCGGAGTTTTGGGAGGTTCTGCTGCTTCGGGTTTTTGGTTTGGAAAAGGTGCCAGGGGACCTCTCCTGGCGTCTTTGATCTTTAGCTCCTCGGACTTCATGGCGCTTCGTGTCGCGTTCCCAGTGTTCCTCTTCTCTGGGGGCAGAGAGTGGAGAAAGACCGGGGTTTACTCGAGACGCCCTGTCGCCCAGTTTCCAGACCGTCGGCTGCTTTCTAAGACAGGCTTTAAGAGAAGGGAGCATGACAGGTGTGCCCCACAGCAGTGGGTGGGCCTGGGAAGCCCGGGGTCCACGAATGGCTCTCCCAGGAGAAGCATCTGGCTTTACTCTGACTCAGACACTGGGCAGAGCTTTTGGTCTTCTGCATTTTTGTTTTCTCCTTTTTTTTTTTTTTTTAGCTTTCCTAAGGTACAACTGACAAAACAGTATGATATATAATGTCTACTTATGATATACAATGTCTATGATATATAGTGTCTACGATTATCTGATACATAGTATACACTGTGAAAATCGGATCCCTCCCACCTAGTTCATTAACACATCCGGCCTTCCGCATCTTGACGGGGACAGACTTGAAGCGGACGCAGCACAGACAGCAATGCTGGCTTGAGTGGCTGACCGACTGCTTTCAGGAACTGGGCTGCGACCCCAGGAAAAAAGCTACATTCCTAACGAATGGGCCAGCGCTCGCAGACGAGAGCAGGCCACAACGCAGAACCTCTGGTCACACGTTGTGACGGACGTGGAAAATGATTTGTTACTGAAAGCGGTTGTGGGGCACCAGTGTTGGCAAACTATTCACTTTACAAAATGTGAACGGTTTTTTTTAAATGGTGCAGTCACTTTGGAAAAGGGTCTGGCAGTTCTTCAAAACATTAAACACAGAGTTACCATCTGACCCGGCAATTCTACTCTTAGGCATTTATTAAGAGAATTAAAAACATATGTCTACGTAAAAACCTGTACATGAACGTCTGCAGCAGCTTATTCATAATAACCAAAGAAGTAGAAACAACTCAAAGATCTGTCAGTGGATGGATGGATGGATAAATAAAACGTGGTATATCCACACTGTGGAATATTATTTAGTCACAGAAAAGAATGAAGGGCTGACACAGCCTACAGCATAGATGAATTCTGAAAACATGATGCTGAGTGACAGCGGCCAGACACGAAAGGCCACGTATTGTATGACTTCCTTTGTAAGAAATGTCCAGAATAGACAAATCCATAGAGACAGAATGTAGATGAGGGGTGGCCTGGGGCTAGAGGAAGAAAGGAACGTGGAGTGACTGGGAATGGGCACTGGCTTTCTTTTGGGGGTGATGAAACCTTCTGGAATGAGACACTGGAGATGGTGGAACTTATCTGTGAATATACTAAAAACCACTGAATCGTACATCTTAAAATGGTAAACTTTATGATACGTAAATTATAGCTTGAAAACAGAGGAAAATAAATACATGGAAGAAACCCATCCAGACCGTTCTCCCTCCCTCCCTCGCCTTCTCGAGGGCAACTGGGGCACAACCCTAGGAGGGCGTGGTGCCTGTGAAGGTCAGAGGTCACCTCAGTCTGCATCTAGGCAGAGCAAAGGTTGAGAATCAAGGACAAGAGCCTGGCCCTCGGGGTCTCCTCCAAAGCACATCCGGCCCCAAATTATAACCGTTGCCATTTGCTAACACTATAAGGCAAAGAAGCTATCTTGTGCGCCACGTCACTGTTTGGGACCATTTACATTTTGCCCCGTTTCAGAAGGGATGTGAGACTGGCTGACTGCCATTTAGAGAGCCCCCTCCCCAGTCCCCGCGTGGCGGGTGCTATCCTAAGTGCTGCCAAGGCAGGAACAGGCTGCGACACTCGCAGTCCAGAAGAGCAAGGGCGGACGGTATAGAGCATTTCACAAAGCCCTTTTGCATCCACGCTTTAAATCATCTTCAGAATAGCTCTGGAAGGTAGGACTCCTCTCTCCCACTTCACAGATGTGAGAAGTGAGGCTCAGAAAAGAGGAACTACCTGCCCAAGCTTCCTCCACGTAAGTGGCAGAGCGAGAGTTAGCACCCAAGTCATGTCGAGACCAACAAAACAGTATCGCCCTGTATACAGGGGAGAATCTGGCTGGGGCTGGCTCCCAGCCCGGGTTCCTCCTCCTGGTTCTCAGACCTGGCCCCAGAGGCTGGGCTAACCCATCACTTATGGTACTTTCCAGTACTGAACACAAGGCTTCCTTTGTACGGAGCAGCTGGTAGCCCGAGTTCTGCTTCTTTAAGGCGAGCTTCATTAGAAGGGAGCATGGGGACCTGGGGAGAGCTCGCACTCCCCACCACAGCTTGAAAAGGGGACGTTTGGATTAGAGCGAGATTTCTAGGAGGATGGTTTCAGCTTGTTTGCAGGGCCAGACAGAATTTTCAATACTGTGTATTTTCTTGTTTAGTATTTTAACTCCAAAGCTCATTGCAGATTATGCTGCTTTAGAGAGTAACTTTGAATACTTGAGTGGAAAGAAACTTCAGAAATGAGGTCAAGGCCAGCTCATAAAAGGGAAGGAAGTCAGTTCCCGGTGTTGACATGACACAGTTAGGACTAGGAGCGCGTGGTCTGTACAACCTAGACTCATAGTTTCTGCACTTCTGGCTCCTGCGAGCCCCTTTAACTGCAAATCAGGTGCATTATTTTTGCAACTTGGCAAGACAATCAAGCTTGAAGGACATGCCAACTACCGTGAAAGCGGGAAAACCTGTTAGACCAACACGGCGCACCCCCTGCGACAGGCTGCCTGTGTTTCTTAGTAGCAAGACAGAACATGGTTCCTTTCGAACTTGGGTGCTAAAAGGCTGCATAAAATGTATCATATGTGTGTCGTTATGGAGGAGAGAGGCTTCTGCGGCCCAACCGGCCGTGGTCAGAACTGGGCCATTTCAGAGGCTTACCTTCCCGTTTCCTGTAGATCCCGGCTAATGGCTTCCCCTGGCATTTGACTTCGTGATGTGCAACTGAGTTCTCTTCCTGAAGGGGGGAACGTATTCCAGAGCATTTGTTCGGGCTCATGTAGGTATAGATCTTTGACTGCCCGGTAAACACATTCTCCTAGAACGACAAATGCGTATTCTGAAAGAGGCTTGAAGAAGATCCCATAGCATTTATCAGAGAAGGGGCGAGCAGAATACAAATGACAAAACATCGACATCGTCATCTCTTAAACGCAGGACTACCAGGGGCTGCCAGTCCCAGGAGAGCAGTGGAAGGTTTCGAGTCTCCCAGGTCCAAGCCCGACGTTTCCTGAACGCATGTGGTCTCTAATTCTAGTCACTAAGGGGACATCTGGCCAGCGGGAGACCCCGCTGTACACAAAGGTCTATGTAAGAAGAACCTACCGGTAGCGGGCAGGTCAGAATGACCCAGAGGAAACGAATGTGGAACCGGAAGGGCTGGCCTGTGTGCAGTAGCTAACTCCCCTGGCAGGAGCTGCAGGGACTCGGCACAGAAACAGGCAGGCCTCAGGGAACCTGATTAACCACTTCTTGGTCCTGAGTCAGCAAGCTAGAGGACCTGTCACTACTGCCCGAGCCTTCTGTGAAACCCAAGTCTGGCCCCTCTCAGACCAGTGCTGCCCAGCAGCCTCCCAGGACTGCCGACTGGACTGCATTTGAGGGAATGCTGGCGGGGGGGAGGGATAACTGCGGTGGGTGGGGAGTGGAGAGCTAATGAAAGCGGGGCCTAGTGCCAGCGCATTTAGGGCGGTCACTATCGCAACCCGCACCTTGGCGTTGAAGAGGGTGGGCAGGATGGTGGGGCGGGCCAGGTCACTGCGGGTGTCTGTGGGTGTGGGGCCTCTCCACTGAGTAGGCAGACAGGGGCAGGGCTTTCCCAGAAACAGGGCCTGCTCAGCTATTAGACACCAACCGAGTCAGCGGGACCCGTCACCGCTCCGAGGGACCCGGGCAGGCCCCGCACGGCCCGGGAAGGCAGCCACCTCCGGGGTAGCTGGGTGTCCGGGTGTGGAAATGCCATAAAGACACAAACTTTTCCGAGGTCAAATACTGCCAGGGTCATGGCGGAGCAAGTGTGGACGCCACTCCCAGGCAGGCAGCAGAAAAGGAAACTGCCCGGCCAGGCGCCCCGCCCGCATCC
>NW_011888804.1:273961-289403 GCF_000151845.1 Pteropus vampyrus
ATGATTGGCTGCAGTAGAAGGACACCGGCCTTGCCATTGGGGAGCCCCAAACTCCGCCCTTTTCCGATGCTGAAGCTCCGCCTTGGGAGATTTAGAGGGAGGCAGGGCGGGCCGCGCGGCCGCGACGAATCCCGACTCGGGCGCGCCCCCTCGCGCGCGTCCTCAGCCACTAGCCGCGGCAGGGGTGGGAAACATGATAATGACAGCCCGGCTCTCAGCGCGCCAGGCTCCTTCTCTCGCAGGCTCACGGATATTTTGGGAGCCCCATCCGTGCCAGGCGCAGCCGGCAGCGCTGTGCCCGAGCCTGGGCGCACCGAGCGTTTTCGTGGCCATTTATCCTCCCCGCAGGCCCATGGGGGCCGGGGGCAGGTCCCACGGCAATCCCGCTTAAGACGGGGATATTGAGGGAGGTTGCAGGGGCTTGCCCGAGGCCACAGAACTAGAAAGTGATAAATCCAGGCGGTCTGCACTTGACCGGCACAGGCCCTGGGGCAGATAGAGCCAGGGTTATAATGGGAAATTTGTTGGGCGCTTCTCTTGCATTCCTTATCTCATTCAAACCTCACAGCAGCCCCAGGAAGGTAGACACTGTTAGCCACAGGCGAGGAAACAGAGACTGAGAAAGAGGAGGTTGGCCAAGATCTCAGAAATAGAAATGGGGCAGAGTCTACCCTCCCAGCCTCTCCCCTTCCCCTCACGGATGAAATTACAGTGAAGAGGAGCAAACGGTGTCGCAGAAGAGTTTAGCAAGTCACCAGGGTCTCCTGCTCCCCATGAGAAAATGTCCGCGTTAGGCAGGGGTTCCAGGCGCTCTGGTGTCTTGTCCTGCCACAGCTCACTGCCCTGTGTCACACTATACTGTAGCCATCAGGGTTTGAGGGCCCTCGGCCGAAGAGTTAGTATTTGTGCTAGGTCACAGATGCAAACAAGATGCCTCTGGGCACCTACCTCATGCAGCGTGGGTCGTGGCCTGAGAGCAAGGTTTGGGTTTCTCTGCCTGCATCAGCCCGAGAGGTGCTTTGTGACCATGGCCAAGTCACTCTCCCAGTCTAGGCCTCAGTGTCCTCATGGAGAGAAACCAAGAACCTTGAATTCCACAACCCACCCAGGGCATGTTCCAACATCCAGAGATAAACAAATGGCTGTCACTTTAAGTAGCTGCCTCCCCTTAGAAGGGATAAGACTGAGTAAGATTAAAGGAAAGAAAAACCCAAGAAAAAACCCCCCAAAACAACCCAACCTTAACAACCCTCAAAACCGGGGAAAAACAACCCGGCCCCCCACCCCACCGCACCCCCACACTCTCAACCACTAACTCTGCCCACTTGAACACCAAGAGATTCTGCCTAGCATGAAAGAGGATTCCAAAGTGACATTGTGACACCCAGGTGGAGCCATCTGAAACAGTGTCTGCAGGGCAGAGAAGGTTTGCAGTTTGTTGCCAAACTATCATGGTAATCATGGTTTGGGAGCAGGAAGCAGATCATCTTATCCACCTTGCATACTATTTTAACCCCTGCCCTACACACCTACTCCTGACCATAGCATTCTCTATTTTAGTCAAGTGAGAAGGACATGCTAAAACACAAGTCTAGTACCCACTCCTCTCAACTCCACAGCTCTTGTACCTAGATGTAACACAAATCACTCAGTATGAGTTTCAAAATGGTCTTTCCTTTCTCTGTACATGAGGTGTTCATATGTATATAACAAACAGACCCATCGACAGAAATAAAAACTCTTAATGCTGCCTAGGATCTCATAGAAATGGAATTTAACAGCAATGATACTAATAGCTAATCCTTACTGAATGTTAATTATGTGGTGGGCTCTGTAATAATGCATTCTTAAATTTAAACTTCCTGACCATTTATATAGAAATTGAGGCTCGGGGAGGATAAATCACTTGCCTAAAGGTTACACAACTAAGGTGGTGATGGAGCTGGGACCTAAACCTAGTTCTGCTGTGAAGGTACTTTACCATAAAGATGTATATTGCTTCCCTTGAACTCACACACTAACATAGCAATTCATTAATTCCACGAACATTTATTGAATCCCTACTTTGTTCCAGGCCCTGTGCTAAGGACACAACAGTGAACATAGAGACAGATGGAACACAGTGAGGCCAGAGGGCTCAGTAGGGACCCATAAGTCATCCTAAGAGAGATGGCTCTGGGGGTTGGGGGAGGGAGAAATAGTGCAAGTCACGTGAAAAAAATCTGTGTTCTTGGGAACCATTCTAGCTGCTAAGGGATAATAATTTGGAGATGGCAAAAGTAGAATGCTGGAGACCAATTAGGAGGCCATCTGATAGTAGCAATGGAGAGGGACCGATCCTTCTCAAACTAATATACTCGAAGTAGAAATATTTACATGATTGTAAAACTTAAGAACCAGAGAGGAGTTATCTGGTACTCTGAAACTAGTGTCTGTGTAACCCAGCGGGGCTCTCAAAGTGAACTGCAAGTTTAAAACAAAGACCACTTTCTAGGAGAAAAAGACACACTTCATTTGAAGTACTGTAAATGATTTGATATTTACTATACCAAATGCCCAATTTAATAGTCTGCAAGAGTGATGAGGCCTAAGAAATAAGTAACTACTAATTTGGGGGTCGAGTGAGAATCACTAACCAGTAAATTACAAAAGTGATAAGCCTGCCATGGTAGGAGCTGGGAACACCCGTCTTTGCTTTGACTAAGAGAGGTAGAGTAGAACAAGCAAAGAAACCGCACAGCCCGAGTCTGGACACAGACTTTGGACTTCAGCTTCTACCGCTGAAAAATGTGAATAATAATTTATAAAGATTAATTGAGATAACAAAGTGCCTGGCCTTTAATGGTAATTATTACTTGCCCATATTGAGTATTTAAGTATTTCTATGACAATGTGCTTAGTTTTGTTCTCCCTTCCATAGATTAATTAGAGCAAGCCATCTTTTGTTGTTGTTTCTATCAACAATTACTTTATTTTATTTATTTATTTAGGGTTTTTTCTTTTTTTTAAATGCACTGCTGTTGAAATAGGTAGTTTAAATGATTTTTGCTGTGATAGGAAAATGAATCAGGGAAGTATACTTTTATTAAGATTTGTCAGATAAATTAGATACTATTAAATATACTTTTAGATGCTTAACTCTTGTCTGGAGAAAAATATTCGTCTTAATTTTCTCTGCAGATTGGGTTATGAAGCTCTGTAACTTGAAGTTCACTGTGTCTCATTTCTGAATCAGAATCTGGGTAAGTCTTGTCTGGAAAGACCCCAAAGGGATGCTGGGAGAATAAATGATGCAATTGGGTGCAAGGCCTGAAAACAAAGGGGCCCAGTAAATATTTGCTGAATGAATCCTTATATTATTCATTATGACTGCTATAGGAAGCATACTGCACTAAGGCAAATTCTTCCTAAAATGTAATGTCTTGAATTTTGAGAGAAATGTAAAATCTCGACTTACTTTTTAAAAACAATAATTACACTCAAACAATAACGCTCTAGTTTTTGCATGACGGAGACAGCGGCTGGAAATGACCAGCAGTTGGAGATCATTTTGCCGCATAACGTGGGTCTTACTCTCTTGACAGCAAACTAAGTGTGCAAAGAAGGACTTCGGGCAGGGACATCGCCTCGCGCGGCTGTACTATCCCACCAAGCCAGATCCGATGGGCAGGAGTCCTGACCAGCTGCGAGACGAAAGTCCCCCGGGAGGTGCCAGGGGACCCATCTCACCCCAAAGTGAGCCAGCGGGGCCCGGTGCCTGCCCCAGCGGCGCAGAGCTGACTCAGGGCGTGGGGAGGGAAGAAAGGCACCTTCTGCGGTATTCACTCCGAAGCGCCCCCCACGATGTGCGTTACCGCTGTGTGCCTCCGCCTCAGGGTCACCTCCTTTTCCAACGAGAGAGCCCCAAAGCGGGCAAAGCCTCGCTCTCCTGCTCCTCTTTGCATCAACGACAACCATTCCCTAGGAGGTGCCCTGCGCTTTAGTTTCCAAAGAGCTTTGACATATGGATCCGTTGTCTCTGGAGAGACAGGCCAACGGGTGCCCATACTTAGAGAGGGGAAACTGAGGCACGGGAGTGGGAGGCGCTTCTGGAGGCTTCGAGAGTGGAGGGTGGTGGTGCGGGGCCGGGAAGGTTCCGCAGCTCCCCCACCCCCCACTCGCGTCCCCGCGCTCCGTGGGAGCAGCTCGCAGGAGGGTGCCTTCCTGTCGCCGCTCCCGGCACCCCGGTCTCCCCTCCAGCGCGACCCCCCACCCCAGCCGCCCAGGTGCTGACCACCTGGGCAAATACCTCTAGCCATGGCCCGGGTCTGTCACCGCCTAGGATCTCCCGGGAAACGCAGCTTTCGAAAAAAGTTGCAACTGTAGCCAACTGCTCCGCCGAGCTCCGGCAGCTGCCCTGATTGGCGCCGCCACCCGCCTCTCCCTAGGCCGCCCGCCGTGATAGGCGGACTCGGGAGAGAAAGCCCGCCCTTCTCTCCACCTCCCCGGCGGGGGCGGGGCGAGCGGCCGCACTTTCTGCAAACGCTTTCGGGACAGGTCCCCGTGGAGGAGGTGGGAGGGGGTTTAAATTTTACCGTCTCCCTGCGATGATTGGCTGCAGTAGAAGGACACCGGCCTTGCCATTGGGGAGCCCCAAACTCCGCCCTTTTCCGATGCTGAAGCTCCGCCTTGGGAGATTTAGTCCGGCGGCTGGAGGCTCTGGCTCTGAGCGGACCGGCTGGGACTTCCGGTTTTCTTCCAACTTGACCGGAACCCGACCTTTGACCTTCGACCTCCCCTTATGACCTAGGAAGCCTAACTCCCACCAGTTTGGCATTTCCAGCACCTTGAGTCCTTCAGCAGTTTAATCCGTTCATTCATAGGTTTGAAAGATTTGTGTCTGTAATTCCAGTATTCAAAACCCTCTGGCACAGTTCCTACCAACTAACTGGGTCAGTGGGTAAACCTCCTAGAACCTCAGAGATTCTAGCCCAACGTACCCACCCATTTTACAGATGGAGAAACAGAGGACTGTAGGGAACAGGTAACTTATTTGCTGCCCACGGCCACCCGGCAGTTTAATTGGATGGCTTGGGTCAGTCTTCTGACTTGTTAGTGCACTAGATGATTATACCTTAACCCCAGGAAAACAACCCTTCAGCTTTCCACACCCAGGGGAGCTTCCTTCCATCTGTACGGTCCTGGAGAAGCACAGATGTCCTGGATGTTTGCTTTGAACACAAAGAAGGAGTCCAGTTACACCTCTTCCCTGGGGGCCCCTCCTGGCAATGTAGGCAGAGGTCACTCATCCATTTTTTTTTCTCTTTGGTCCCCGAAAAGGTTTTGGAGACCCCACCATTGGTCAAGGACCCTACCACTGAACCAGGAAAGTAGAAAAGTAAAATGAGATGATGTAATGAAGGCACTGGAAAGAGTAGTCGCTATGGCTTTGACATATCATTTCAGCTCTTTGGCCCTCAACTTTCCCAGCTGTCAGATGATTTTGGAGTTGGGCTGTGATTTCTGAGGTTCCTTTCAGCTTTTAGAGAAAGTTTTGCTTTCTCTAAAATTCATCAATTCAATGTCTGATCCTGTAAGGATAATACGGAGGCAAATAAGACATATAACTTTCCCCATATTTTATAGGGAAGAGACCAACAAGAAACCACTTTTTAGAAGACAATATAAAATAGTGATTAATGCTGTGAGTAAAATGAAAATGGGGACTTTTACAGAGCGTGAGTAGGGAGAAGGTGGCTTCTTTATCTCTCTCTTTTTTTTTTTTTTAAGGCGAGGCAACCCTCGGTTGACCTCACAGATTGCAAGGACCTTGTCATCTCACAATCCCTTTTTTAAAATTTTTTTTACTCCTACAGGACGTGGTCTTCCTAGGTGATCTCCCATCCAAGTACTAACCAGGCCCGACCCTGCTTAGCTTCCAAGATCAGACGGGATCGGGCTTGTTCATGAGGGCTGCTTCTTTAGATTGATGAAGTCAGAGAAATTCTCTTTGGGTGTATGGCTTTAAGTTATACCCTAAATAAGTAAGATCCATGGAAAAGGTACTTCTAGGTAGAGGTAATAGCAATTGTAAATGCCTGGAGATGCGAGCTTGCTGTGCTTGGGAAAGGAAAAAACCCAGTGTGATTGGAATTGAGTATATGATGGGAGAAATGGAGGGAATGAGGCTGGAAAGGTAGGCAGGGGTTGGATCGCATAGACCTCTGAAGGCTGTGCCGCTCTCTGCTCCAAATCCACTTTTCTCTTCCCTGCTGTGCGGGATGGGGCTGTAAACCACATTGCTTCTTTGTCAGCTACAGTCAGGTTTTGTCAATAGGAGAGAATCCAGGGAGACTGGAAGGCAGCGGGGAGGGATCAGGGACTTGCTAATGCCTGTTTGCTCGCTATTTCTATCAGGGTTGCCTAAGTAATGACATTTGCTCTGCAGGGCACTGGTTCAGTGTCCAGGTTCTTTCCACACTTCCAGAAACAGCCTTATTATGAACCCTTGGAAGTGCCAGCAGCGGCCCCTCTTCAGAGGTCTGAGCCTCAGCTTTGCAGGGCTCCTCCCCTCAGCTGTTGGAGAGCCAAGCAGCAACATGATGGGGACACTTTCTTAGAGACATAAGAACCAGCTCTACCAGGCTCCACTCCTGATTCTTCTAGTTCTGGTAACTGGACTTGCTCTCCTGGTTCCAGCGGTAGAGGCGAGAACTGCTTCCCGTGGTCGTGATTGTTACCTCAATATTCCCATTTTGCTTTCTCGGTCTTCTACCGCCTGATCAATGAATTTTCTATTTTAAATTGTTTTCCCGACTGGTCCCTGACTGACACAAAGGCCATCATGAGGACCGAGACTTTTATTCCACATCTAATGGGAAGCCACTACATGGGATTAAGCAATGGATAAACTGGGAAATCTGAAAGGTAACTGACTCATCGCAAATAGTTATGGAAATGACAATAATCTGAGACTTGGAATCTTGGAATCACATGACACGTTTCTGGAATGTCTAATGATTCCCACTTTCCTAAGATGGCCACGTCATATGGGTGGAATCACACCAGTGCTCCGCGAAAGATGACTTTCCTTACTCTCGTGTTATCTCTTTGTTCATAGTTGCTGCAGGTTTTTGTTATTGTTAAATATTTCGTGTTAGCGTCAGTTCTCATAAAGTTCTACCAAATGGAACATGCGTATCCCAAAGTTCCACAGCCAATTGCCACCTTGATCTATGAACTCCATCTCATTCTTGTGTAAATCCAATGCACATATTTTTCCTGTTATATATATATGTGTGTGTACATATGTTAGTATGTATGAATATGTATATATTTCCCCCTCTCTATATACACACATATATATTGATATGTACAATATATATACCAGAAATGTAATTACTTGGAACTCAAGCAGGTGAGAGTAAAAAATACTCTCTACCTTATAGGCTTGTTATGATTAAATGAGAGAATGACTAGAAAGCACATTTGGATGTAGGAGATTGAAATGGAAGCCATTTAGTAATGAATAAAGTTAAAGATTGCATCTCAGTGAATTACTATGATTTGGAGTTACTAATCTGTCCCATTCTTTCTTTGGTGTCCTCGGAGGGAGACCAAAACTTGTCTATCAAGTAGCTTCTCAAGAGAGGTGTCTGTGGCCAGGCTCCTTGTCGTTGGATGTGGAAAGAATGAACACAGAAATGGTATCTAGAGTGTGAAATTTGGCATTGTATGCTATAGAGCCCGTGATTTTTGCTTGATGAGCCTTTTTTCTCATCTGTTGAATGGGTATATCTTTTCTCCCCACATCCTTTTTCAAAAGAATATTATCGACTACTTTTTCAATTGGCTGGGGATTCCTTAAAGTTTTAAAAATTATCATTTCATTCAAAAAGCAATTGAAGAATGTATATATTGATGAACAAGGATAGTTTTTTGGTGGTTTTCAAAGTCAGTTTAAAGATGGTTTAGCAGCAAAGCTCAAGCTATTCAACTGAAGTGTCCTAGGATAGATGATTGGATAAAGAAGCTATGGTACATATATACAATGGAATATTACTCAGCCATAAGAAGAGATGAAATATTGCCATTTGTGACATGGATGGACCTTGAAATAATCATGCTAAGCAGAGAAAAGTTGAAAACCACATGCTATCACTTACATGTGGGATATAAATCTGAAAGCAACAAACGAACAGGACAAACAGAAACTCATGGATGTGGACAATAGACTAGTGGTTACCGGAGGGAAGGGGGAGGGGGAGTTAGGTAAATAGGGTAAAAGGGGTGACATTGAAGAATTTTAAATAAATAAATAATTTTTAAAAAGATATTCAATTTGGAATATGATTTTTTTTTTCCCTGTGTGGGCTTTATTCATTTATTTTTTGGCTAGACCTTTAATTTGTGAGTTTGAAGGGACAGATGAACTTCGTTTTGTTTCTGAGAGATGTTGTCTTAGTTTGCTAGGGCAGCTGTAACAGAGTACCACAAACTGAGTAGCTTAACTGACAAAAATGTTGTAATGAGTCTAAGTCCGAATCCCAGGTATCAGCAGGGTGGTTCTGTTTGAGGGCTGTGAGGGCTATCTTCCATGCCTCTTCCCTAGCTTCCAGAGGTTTGCTAATAAATTTGGTGTTCCACCTGACCTCTGCCTTCATCTTCACGTGGCATACTCCCTGTCTGCCTGTCTCCAAATTTCCCTTTTATAAAGACACAGTCATGTAGGGTAAGGCCCACCCTAATGACCTGAATTTGAACTTAATTACCTCCACAAAGATCCTATCTCCAGATAAGGTTACATTCTGAGGTCCTGGGGGTCAGGACTCCAACACATGAATTTATGGGGTACAAAATACACAACACACAACAACAGGTTGTTTTTTTTTTTTTTAAATTTATTTAGCTATCATAAATGTGTTGCTTTTAAGGGAAATGCTACAGAAATGAATAACGGGGTGTCCATAAAAACATAAAAAGGTATTTTTTAAGTTAATACACACATAGGGTGAAAATGTCAAGCAGAAAATGTCCTCGTCCCTAACTCGGGGGCCCAGCTCAAGAACTCTTCCGTGCATATGCTGCCGTAATACCTGAGGAAGGTAGAGATAGGGTTATAGTCATGATCCAGAGAGATAACAACTAGGAACACTTGCTGTGTGTGAAGACTTGTCAGAACATTCTGGAAATCCGTGTTAAGAAACAGGCAATGGTTCTTGAATACCTGACATGCTGCAAGGCAAGAAACTCAACCTTTGTTACTTGTGATGCCTCAGGGCCCGTGTCCTAAGTCTTTGCCTTTATTTTTCTTTCCATTTCCTTCTACTTTTTCTTTCTTAAAGGAAAACCCTACATGGATTTAAAATGTCCTTACTTCCTTGGGACAGTTTGAGTCCCTATCAGTCTATACTCAAAAAAGTTTGATAATTAAACCAATTAAAAAAAAAAAACCCTTCAAAATTAAATATATATTTGAACCTTTTGACGTTGCATTTTCATTAGTATCTGTATTGGTCAAGATTGTTTTGGGTTGCACATGAGGGAAGCCTGCCTCAACCTGGTTCTAGGAAAGAAAGGAGTTTATTGTCTCTTGTAATAACAGAGAAGTTCAAGGGTGGGAAGTAGTTTCAGGCATGACGGGACTAAGGACCCAAAGGATGTCATCAGGACTTAAGTCTCTCCCTTCCTCTCTCCCTGTCCACCTCTTGGCCCCACTGATCTCTAGACTGGCCTCACAGTCTGGTCTTCCACGCCACATGTCCTGCGCCCCCACTTCCCAGTACAATCTTAGCAACACCTGTGGCAAGGGACTGTCTTTTTCCGACTATTTTTAATACAAATACCTGGAACTGAAATTCATTGGCATAGCACTAAATCTATCAATGTGGCCTGGCGGTGGATCCACTACTCCAGGTGGCCAGCCCTGGGTCGCATGGTCAAATCTGGAGCGATGTGTATGGGAGATGGTTAGCGTTCTCCAAGCCACAGGGACTCTGAGAAAGAGATAACATTAAGGTACTATTATCTGATGAAAGAGAGGGATTCGGGATGTTCAGAAACTACCATTGTTCCAGAGCATAGAAGATTTTTAGGGCAGTGAAAATATTCTGAATGACACTGTAATGATAGGTACATATTATACAATTGTCCAAACCCATCCAATGTACAACACCAAGAGGAACCCTAAGGTCCGCTATGAACTTTGGTGATAATTGTGTGTCAATGTAAGTTCATCAGCTGTAACAGGCATAACATTCCGGTAGGGGACGTTGATAACTGGGGAGAGATGCGGGTGTAGGTGCTGAGGGTATATGGTAAATCTCTGTACCTTCCCCTCAATTTTGATACGATTCTAAAACTGCTCTAAAAAAATAAAATCTTAAAAAACACGCACACACAAAAACACCCCTCTGTCCACTGTGATGTCTGCCTTCTTGAAAAATCCAATAGACGTTTCAACCACGTTCTGATGCTCTCTGCTGCATCAGATATTGCTGACCACTCTGATCTCTCTCTGGTTCTGCTTTGGCCTCTCTGACTTACCTTTCTGAGGCTCCTTGAGTGCTCACTTCTTAGGTACGGAACCTCAGAGTTCAGCCCTTGGCCCCTGCTCTTCTCTTCTAGTACAGTTTTATCCTCTCATATTTCATCCTCTTCTGGATCCTCAAGCTGTGAAGTCCAACAGCCTGCTCGACGTCCCCACCTGAATGATCCACTGTTCCCTCAAAATTCCTTATAATAGACTTAGCTCGATGGCCTCCAGTGAACACCACCTCCCACTACTTATACCTTTGTATTGCCTTTCCTTGAGTCCTATTTGGCCTTGCTTAACTGACAGAATGTGGAAGCATTACTGTGTCAGTTGCAAGCCTAAGATCTAAGAACGGCTGGAAGCTTCTGCTTTCATGTGCTTGCCACCAGGTAAGAACCGTGGGGGGGCCTACTGGAGAGACCACCTGGAGAGAGAGAAACACAGCTGTGCTAGCATCCCGGCTAAGCCCAGCTGGTTAAAGTCACACAAGTGACTATTAGCAAGACCAGCAGATGGACTGTCCAGCTGAGCCCAGCTCAGCTTGCAGGATCGTAGGAAATAACAAAATAGTTGTTAAGTCATTACATTTGGAGGTTGTTTGTTACATAGCAGTAAATTAGCAAAACACTCCCCATATCTAAAGCCAAAGTTATTATCTTCCTCTTCACACCTGTTTGTCTTCCAGGGGTTACGGTTTCAGTTAATGGTAGGTGCCATTATCTACCTAGGTTTTCAAGCCAGAAAAACTGAGACGGAATCCTATAATCCTCCCTCCCCACTATTCCTGTTCAACCAGCCACTATGTCCTGCAGGTTTGACCTTCTAAATATTTCTTGAATCTGGCCCTCTTCTATTGCTCCATAACTTTGTGCTGCAGTTCAGGTTCTGTTCTTAACTTCTCAAGACTTTTTTTTTTTTTTTTAAGGTCTACAACAGCACCTGGTCTTCCTAGGTGGTCTCCCATCCAAGTACTAACCAGGCCCGACCCTGCTTAGCTTCCCCGATCAGACAGGATTCGGCATGTTCACGGTAGCATGGCCGTAGACATCTCTCGACCTTTTTTGTCTTCATACCTGCAGCCCAGTTCTTAGATCCATCTGCTAAACTGCTTCCAAAGTGATCCTTGGAGAATGCATACCCAACGAAGGCAGTTCTCTGCATAACAGGCTTCTGAGTTCCCCGTAGCCCAACGGAATAAAGCCCGAACTCAGCTATAAAAGGCTCTTTAAAAATGGCCTCCATCTGCGTTTGCAATCCTACTGGTAACTACTTTTGACTTGCTATATCAATCAAGGTTCAGATAGGAGACAGAAACTATACCAGTTATTTAATGGAGATAATTTAGTATAACGAGTTGTTAGCTAGGTATAAACTGGTTGACTAGGTAACTGAAAGGGTAAAGAGAGAACTTTAAGGCACCGCAGAGGTAGCAACCGCAGAAAGCAGCTCTCACCACTCAGTCTACGAGAACAAAGGGAAGGAGTTGGTGTAATTTAAACTTAGAAATGAGGGGGGGGAGGGGTCTCATCTTGCAGAAAGCCGAACTCTAAGGAGAGGGCTCCGCTCAGCTGGTGCTAGTGTCTCTGAGCTTATGGGGCGACCCCGTGCAGTTTGGTGTGATGAGACTAGTCCTCAAAACCCGCAAACTGGATACTGCAGCTGCTCCAGGAAGGAAATGCAGCTGCCAGGGTGAAGTGTTGCTGGGATGATGCTCACAGCAAAGTTTTTCCTCCTCCAGCTCTGCAGTCTCCCTCCAGCACTCCCTGGTGCAGAGCCTACCACTGAGACAGCTGGCAAAGCAGAAATGTACTTTTGCAGGCATCACGAAGCAGAGGACAGAAGCTTAGGTTTGGAGCTGAGAAAGTCTTAACAACTGATGCATTTGCCTTGTTACTATCCCTTCTCTTTGCTTTGCCCCCACCTGTTTCAGAACATTGCAAGTGCTATTTTTTCCAGAAATGCAGTTTCCTCTCCTCTTTGTCCAGTTAACATCTACTTTTCAACTCTCAGCTGAGTTATCACTCCCTCAAGAAAGCCTTCTTTGACCTCCCTGAAGTAAAACTCTTTTGTAATGGGCCGTTAGCTTCTTTGTAGCATCCTCACAGTTACATTTTGTGTAATTTTTTGATTAACATCCACGGGACTGGGAGGAGGGCATTAATCTCAACCACAGGGACCATGCCCTTCCTCCCCCTGCATTTGTTTTTCTTGAACTTGTGCCCCTAACCTCTAAAACAGCAGCTGGCACAAAGTAAGGGCTCAATTAATATTTGTTGAATGGAGTGAGAATTGTAGTTTCAATGGCCAAGGAGAAGTCAATACCATGCCTGAATCAGGAATCATCTGAATCATCTGCTTCCAGGAGCATCTCTGTTCTGTGTGCACTCAATAAGTCTTCCTCCTGCCTCTGACCCTCAGTCTCTCAGTTCCCATCCCGACACAATGCTACTTGTGTTGTCATTCCTAGATGCTCTGTGTGTACGTGCAAGCAAAATATATTATTATATACTCTCATAGAGAGATGCTTCATTTTTTTGAACGACTATTTCACTGTAGGAAAGTACCATAGCTTAACCAATCCTGTCTTCAAAGATATCTAGGTTGTTTTCCATCTTTTGCTTCTATAAACAGTGCTGCAATGAATAACCTTGGGCATAACATTTGTGTGCACATGTGGTTATATTATCAATATCCACTGAAACATCATCTTTTACTTTGGTTCAAAGTAAAGAGCTTATGCAGAGATGGCAGCAAGGATCTGGCGTGGATGCTCAGAAATGTACCTCAAAGGGCAGAAATTTCTAGATCAGACCTCGACTCTCAGAATCTAGGGTACAACTATAGTGTGCGGGCCACTTCGAAACTGAAATTTTCCATCCAAGCTCCAAAGACACTGATGCATTAACTAGCATCTTAAGATTTCTTTGCTGCTTCCTTCCATGTTTTTTCCTCCTTTCCTAACATGACAGTTTGTAATTGTTTGCTGTCACCTAGACCAGGGGTCCCCAAACCCCAGGCCATGGACCAGTACTGTCCCTGCCCTGTTAAGAACTGGGCCGCACAGCAGGAGGTGAGGGGTGGGTGAGCCAGGGAAGCTTCATCTGTATTTGCAGCCACTCCCCAGCGCCAGCATCACCGCCTCAGCTCCACCTCAGATCATCAGGCATGAGATTCTCATAGGAGAACCGGTCCCTGGTGCCCAAAAGGCTGGAGACTGCTGACCTAGACCATAAACTAGTCTAGTGGATACCAGTGAACAAGATAGATGAGGGCTTTGCTCTTATGGAACTATTTTTATTGTTTTATTATTTTTACCTTGATAGGTGTGTGTGTGTAAGGATCAAGTGAAATAATGGAATTAGCAAAGTGATTAGTTGGCAACTTAATGTCTGTATACGCATTTATACTACATGTATATAAACGCTAAGTTGGAAGATTCATAATTATTCTTGCCGCGACTACTTTTTTCCTCTCCTCTACGCACACCCTCTCCATACGAAGAGCTGACACCTTAACCTCCCAGCGACATGGTTTGCTTTGAGCACAAGGCGAATGCGATGCACTGCCAGTAGGGGGCAAGAATCAACCAGGCGTGCCTATTACCTAAGCAACAGAGTCAAACAGCATTCTCACAATGACTTTACAAAAGGGTTACCAAGAAGTTAATTTGTTCATTCTGTGTTAGGTCATATAATAATAATAAAATAATAAAACAATAAAAATAATAATAGCAGCAACAACAATAAATTATTACAAAGAAGTGAGAGATGGTAGCAACAGACCTATTTTGCAGCAATCATTGAGAGCAATAGTTGGTTTAGGTAATTGGGCGTGAGTGCGGAAAAAAAACTAGATCTGACTGTGCTCACACTCCCTAGGATAGGATAATGGCAGTGGACCTGCCGAGTTACTTGCGGTTTCATATTGAAAAAAGCGCTTTGAGCGAGCCTACCAAGCAATACATATGCGAATATTGTTTTCTATGATTGAGTAGGTAATGAAAAGCTTTTCAAAGTGACAGAGATGCCACTAGGTAAACTTCCTGGGCCGAAAACACACACCCAAAGGATTTTGAAAACAGCTTTGGGCCCCTCCTAGCCCGACTTTGAAAGCAAGTGTGGGACGCATGCGCCCGGGCCACCCGCTGACCTGCTCGTGGCACCAAGAGCTGAGA
Organism: Pteropus vampyrus; assembly: GCF_000151845.1. Lineage (NCBI taxonomy): Eukaryota > Metazoa > Chordata > Mammalia > Chiroptera > Pteropodidae > Pteropus > Pteropus vampyrus. The sequence goes on from NW_011888804.1 coordinate 288,649, forward strand.
CCTTCTTCCCGACAGCCAACAGGGTAAGGGGCGGCGGGGGGAGGGAACGGAATTCTCGCGAGGTCTTTCAGCGCCGGCGGAAGCAGTAGACACGTGACTCTCCTAAGCGGCCTTCGCTTTCCCCCTCCCCCTTCTCGGAAACCCGGCCCCCTCACCCCTCGCCCACCCCGGAGCCGCGGTAATGGACCGTTTGGGTTCCGGAATTCTCTCGGATCCAACCACTGGTACCGGGTCGGCGGGAGCCGGCGGAGTCCGTGCTTGGTGGCGAAGGCAGGGGGCGGTCAAGATGGGGGGGGTAAATCATCTTCCTTCACCTAGGAGGGAGGCGGGGCGGAGACGAGCGCTGGGGAGCAGGGTGGGGGAGGGAGGAAGTCACGTGGGCGCACGGCGCGCGGCGCTCCAGCCGTCGCCCCGTCCCCTCCCCTCCCGGCTGGGCGGGGGGGCTGGGGGGAGGGGCGTCAAGATGGCGGCGGGGAGGTAGGCAGAGCCGGACGCCGCTGCTGCCGCTGCCGCCGCCACCGCCGCCTCCGCTCCGGTCGCCTCTGGCTCTTCAAGCTCTCGCCACCCGGGAGAAGCTGTTCCGGCGTCGCATCCCGCGGGGAAAGTAAGTCCTTCCCTCAGTCCTCTTCTGCTTTCACACTCGTCCTCCCGGACAGTCTCCCACTCCCACTCTCCTCAGGGGGCCGTGTGGGGCCGGCCTGGGGGGGCCGCCACCTCACCCCGGCTTGGGGCCTCCCTCGCCGCCCCCCTGAGCT
>NW_011888804.1:290642-334406 GCF_000151845.1 Pteropus vampyrus
AGTTGGTGTAGAATTTCAAGGATAAAAAATGTAGGATTTACTATGGATTCCTTGAGTGGGACATTAATTTTGCAAGCAAGGGAACATTTTATTTTCAAAACTTATTTCCAAAATTTACCGTATCAGAGAAGACATCTTTACTTTTTTCTCTAGCTTCTGCTTTTTATCTCCCAACTTTTTTTCACACAATTCTCTTCAGCATTTTAAGTAAATTTTACTTTAGTTGCTGGGTAAGCGTTAAAAAGGGAGGCTTAGTGGCTTACATTAGAGTTCATTCATTCATCCATTCATTAAATGCCATTATGGGTCAGGCAGTTGTAACATGTTTTAAGGGCTTTGCTGAAATTATTTAAAAACGGGCAGTATGGAGATTTTTTTCATGCTTTTTAGAATGATTTGCCTCAGAGACGTTAGCTACAGATACGTTTTGGTATTTCTTAGTTTCAAAGTTGAGGTTCGATTTGAGACCTGCCACCTGTGAAGGACACGATCACTCAGATCTACGGTCTGTTCTTACGCAGTAACCTGACTTTTCACGAGGCCTGCCTAAAGTTTATGTAAAGATACTTTCTGAGAGGAGCTGCTTTCACATTAAATAGCCAGTTAATAACCAAAATGACATAATTCTAAAGTTTTTGCAATATTCTTTATTTTTTAATGCTATGACAGATCCACTTTGATGCGGTTGAATTTACTAAGTATTAAGGACAAACGATAGTACTGAAATTTTCTGTAGTTGGGCAAAATAGGCTCTTTAAGAGGAGAAGCTATTTTATGAATGAGATCTAGTACAAAACCCATCAAATTAACTTGCTTATTTATTTTTTTTAGAGGCAGTATGTTATGTATCACAGCATTGATTTTTAAATCCTTTTATTGCTTCCTCCGGTAAGAAATAGGTTTTAACGTCGACTTAGTATATATATATGCATAGAACTGAAAAACTCATTTTGTGATAATATTTACCCCCCACATGCTGTGCACTAGTTTTCTGTTCTGTACTGAAATATTTAAAAATACTGGTTGTGTTGCACTAAAGTGATTTGACAATCCAGTATATTTTGACCAGCAGTTTGAAAAATACTGGTATAGGGTTGAGTACAGAATCTTGAAGGGATGTGGTATAGACTTCCTGGGCTTGTAATTGCACTCCATGCTGGCTTTGTTGTTACCTTGTTACACTTCCTCTCTAAGCCTCAGTTTCTCATCTGTGACAAGGGGATAATTAACCTATGGGCTATCTTCTGGATTAAAAGAAAAAAATCCGACCATATACTAAATCTCAAGCCTAGCCACATGAATTTGATGTGGTGATCAAGAAAGTTGTTTCATTTCTTCCCTTGATTTTTTTCCTGTTTCTTTTGTAAAGCATTTTCGAAACTTTGTTTATAATCTGCACATTCCTTTGTGAATCCATTCTTCCTATAGATTTTGCAATGAGTGGGGGGAGGGGCATTTTTCTGAGCAGTTGCTCCCTTGAGAATTAGGTGTTTAAAAAATACAGATTATCACTTCACAAGTTATATAAATGTCTAATAACTGTGTTGTACACCTGAAACTGATACTGTCTGTCGACCATAATTGAAAAATAAAAAATACGTAAAAATACAGTTTATGTCATTTCAGGTAAAGAAAACTCTCTTTAACAAACTTTATACCAATCTCTCTTATTCTTAAGGAATCAGCAATCGGTAGACACTTAATAAATCCTTGTTGATGGACTGTATCAGCTGAATTCTAAGTGGATCATTATCCTTCAGATTATTAAACTGTCAGTCATCACATCTGGGCTACATAAAAGCAAGTTGAAGCTGAGTCAAAAATCAGACTTATTCAGCACTATTAAAATAACTATTAAAAAAAACCTTTTATTAGTTCTGGAAAAGATACTTGCTTAGTGATATTTTCTGTACACATTTAAAAATGTCTACCAGTTTCCTGGAGACACACTGACCGATTAACTGGACAGACTGGATGTGTGACACTTTAAGGTAGAAAGGGAACTAGTGTTTTGTAGAACTAATCTGGAAGTTAATTATTGAATAGATTGCCAACAAATAGTTTGTATTGTGGGAAATAAAGTGTTTCATTGGCAACATGGAAGAAAACATTTTTTGGACGTACTAAAGTTCATCAAAATGATAGCAGCCTAACATTTATTTCAAGTAGCGCAGCAATCCTATGAGGTAAGTGTTATTTTCCCATTTGAAGATAAGGAAACCGAGTCATGAAAGTTATTATTTGACCATATTGTACTCCTGGGTGGATGATGTAGCCAGTATTTGAACCCAGGTGTTCTGGTCTATGCCTCGTCTTCTCGGCCGCTGTGGTGGGCTGCTGCCACTGCAGGTACATCCCTGGTATCTGTTCTGCACAGAGCAGTAAAGATCTGTTCAGATCTCAACAAGAGGAACCTTGTCCTCGTGGATAGGTTTCAGTGTTGGTAATCTCGATGGGAAGTGTATCCTTTCATTCTTCTGCTTGGCTATTGTTTCCCAGGATTCTCTTCCTGCCAAGGATGCCTCTTAGTTTCTCCCAACTACTGTGTCCTTGTTTTTTATTTATCATTGTTGCTTTCACAGTGTATTATTTTGAAATAGGCGATATTTTCAAATGTATTTATGACAAAAATGGAATCATTTTGTTGTCCGTTGTTGGAGATAGACTCACTCTGTTGTTAGTAACTTAGTTTGGTTAGATTGAATGAATTTTGAGTAGGTCACTGATAGTGTCATCTGAGGTCTATGAAATCCTTTGTAGACACATTGTAACAGTTTTCTTCCACACAACAGTATTTACATTTATATTGTACTTAGTGGATTCAAAATGAAAATGTTGTTTTCCCTCTCAGGAATAAATCCTACTTATTTGTAAAGTAACGAAGAGAAGATCGGATAATATAAACGTTTAAGGGCTCTCTTAGCCTGAGCACTGAAATTCCTTGAGTCTGTAATAGTTTTAGAATAGAAATATAGTTAAATGTTAAGGGTTTTGTCTAATGGATTAGAGAATGGCACAGATGTTCCCTTTCTGTCCCTCTTCCCCTTCTCACTGCAGAAAAAGTGCAAGTAGTGAATTTGGGCCCAGTCACCTAAGAGAAAAATATCTCTAGATTTTGTGTGTAAAATGTATGTAAAATTAAAATTTTTCATTAATAGATTGTAAAGACAATGTCTTTTGCAGACATTGTAACTACTCATACCAGAGGTCTCAAATTCAGATTCCTACGAATGAATTTTGAGGTCACTGATAGTGTTATTTGTAACTGTTGCAATCATTTCTTGTATGAACACCAAGTTTCTCCCCTAAATTCCTTCCTTTCTTGATATTTTTGTGCTTTTAATGCTTATTGTTCAGAAAGTATATTTCATAAAGTTCTCATGAATTCAGTAACACTTTTCAGTGGTGTTTGTTTATTTCATGAGTTAACGACATTGTTTTTTGAGTATGATTACACAAGCCTTGGTGCGCATCTGATGGATTAATGGGGCCCTGGGCCTCCAAGGGTTCTGCAGTCTGTAGTTGAGGAGTCGCTGGTTTAAAACACTGTACTTTTGTTTCAATGTAAAGAAATCATTATTTCTAATATTACTTTTAAAAGACATTTTGATAATCTCAAGTTCTATTTAGGTCAAGGTTAGCCACAGTACGTAGGTCAAGACCCCCAATACCCACAGGTCGTTGGTCCTAAGGAAGTATTTTATGGATTGAAAACGTTTATAAAACATTTTGTTACGTAGCTCTTGTTACGTACTTGTACTAGGATGATTTGTAAAGTATGGGCAACTGTGTCTATATTGGAAAAATGGATCAAATCAACTTTATTTTAAATCCATGTTGGGATATTTCTACTCTTTGTCTCAGACATTCATTTCTTTTTTTTTTAATACATTTATTTAAATTAGTTTCACATATACAGTACATTAGTCAGACATTCATTTCTTTTATACTATTTTCATCTTGCTAATACTCCACCCCTCTTCCAATTTTTTAAATTAAGTATTGAAACTTAAAGATTACCAACATTGACTTCTTGATCTACTTGTTGGAAAGAGAATGCATGGGCTCTGAAGTTTGAATAATCTAGATCTGAATGGTTGAGCTTGGGCAGGTAACTTAAGCTTTCTGAGCCTCCGTTTCATCTCTAAAATTATACCTATCTGGTTTAGGGTCATTGCAGTCTCCAGCGGTAAATGAAGAGCCTAACACTGTGTCAGGCTTGTAAAAGATACTCAGTCTCTGGCAATTCCCTTCCTCCTTTTTGCTCAAAATGTTTTCTTTCTTAGACTGCTTTTCCTTTTTCAGAAAAATTTTGGGGAAATCTCCTTTGGGCTCTGTCCTTCCTTCCGCCCATCCTTTGAACGGCCAGTCTGCCCTTAGTTTCATTTCTGGATGTCTTTGGTTTTCTACCTTAAACTCATTCATGTTTCCATTAGAACCTCTTTCTAAATGATACATAAGCTTGTGTGACGTAGACCTACCTAGTGCAGTTTCTCTGTTAAATATCTTGGCTTTCATCTAAAACAGTAGTTTTTATGTGTCGGAAGTCATGGTCATGGCATTCTTGGCCAACACCTTTCTTTTTGTAGGATTAATGAAACACTGACATTTAATTTTATTGCATAGTCTGAGAACAAATAGACTAGCTGAAAATATGTTATTTATATAACAGGAAATTAGTTTTCTGAGAAAAACAAGTTACATATTTCTCAGATGTTTGTATATGTAAATGGGTTATGTCAGATAAATTAATGAGAAAAGTTAAAATTGAGAAAGCTCTGTTAAGCTTTTGTTCCATTTTGGTGGTAGAATACTTTGATCTGGCTCCTTGAGAGTACAGTTGGGAACCGCCAACCTAAAATGTATTTGCTTGCTCTTAAATAGGCATTTCCGCCCCTAAATTCCATGTAACTCATCTTTCAGATCTCCTGGGCTCAACTTTTATTTGTTTACTTTCTCTTGGCTTAACTCTTAATTATCTGTCAGCTCCTGCTTTTTTGTGTGTTTCATCTTCTCCCTTCATTTTGAGCTTTTATTTAAGCCCTGTCTATGGATTCTCCTTCCTAAATAGCTTGGAACCCGTCCCCTTCTCTCTCTTTCCACCCTGCTGGCTGGCGTGGCACAGCATCTCCCTCCTGGTCTGCCGCAGCAGCAGGGTGGGAAGAGAGAGAAGAGTCTGCTGTAGCCGCTTCCTATGATGCCTCCTGCTTCTGGCCTAGAGGGTGCCAGCGTCTTTCACGCCTCCATGAGTTTGAATACACTGTCCAGAAGGTCCTCGTCCACCTGGCGATTTCTTTCTTGAGACTGAGCTTCACTGTCGTCTTTGTTACCTTCCTGCCTACGAAGTTCAGCATTTCCTTCTGTTCCCACAGCATGTTGTAGACATAGACTCTTGCTGTGATTTATATACTTCATTGTCATTTCTGTCTTAATGTGCATTTTTGGGGACCTGCCTGTCATCTAGCAGCTTCTCCATAAATATTGAATGAATGGGTCTCGTAGAAAATGTTGGTTTATATTTAGAAGAGAGTTGTCATTTTAAGTTTTTTATGTTAATATTTAATATTTCGTTCTAAAGATGGTGGAGCCAGGGCAAGATTTACTGCTTGCTGCTTTGAGCGAGAGTGGAATTAGTCCGAATGACCTCTTTGATATTGACGGTGGAGATGCGGGGCTTGCAACTCCAACACCTACCCCTTCAGTTCACCAGGTAAGTTTTCCAAAGCCTCTGTAGAAAGTACGTTTTTTCTTAACTTTAATTTTTATTTATAAAAGTAGGTGTTAATTAAGCCTTAACTTTAAATATGCATGTGGACATTATTATGTTGCGTGTTAGTCTTCATTCATGAGGCAGAAAACATTTGCAATGAAAATCAAGACATTTATTGTTTTGATATATATGTAAAAAACATAAGAGGTGATTGTTCAGGGTTTCGTGGGAGATGGTCGATCTCCTTAATAGTTGTCTTTGTAGTTTATAGGAACATTTTTGTGAGGTTTCACTAGACACATTCTCTGAGAGCAAAAATAAGATTCTGGTGTTAGTGTAGTTTTGCAAAGATGTTATGCTTGCAAAGATTGTTATTACTTTATACCTGGTATCAGTGATTTTACATTCCGTTTGAATGTAAAGCTTGACTTTTTTTTATTATAATGAAATAAATACCTCTCTTGTTCTTGAAGCGGAATTCACTGCCGTCATGCTTTCTTTCTTTCTTGGTGTTGTTTTCTCTCCAGTCAGTGCCACTTAGTACACTAGAACTAGGTTTGGAGACTGAAGCAGCAGTTCCTGTAAAACAAGAGCCAGAGACGGTGCCCACTCCAGCACTATTAAATGTTAGGGTAAGAATTATTTAGATTCAACATTACTGCTAAAGTAGTTTAGGATTGTAGTAAGAAAATAACCTTTAATATGAAACAGTTTTATCTCACTAGTTCTGCTTTTCACTACTCACTTCCCAATATTCTACTCTTCCCAATATCCTACTTTGTAAAACATTTGTTTCATTCTTATGGTAGTTATATTGGTCAAAAGAAAATTTGGATGAAACAATTTATTGCAGATGATAAAAAAAAATTCATAAAGTGAAGATAAACTATACATTATCCTCCTACCCTTTTCATTTTTACTTATTTCAGCTTTCATCCATTGGTGTATATAATTTTTGTGTGATTATAATTGTACTTTAACTATGGAGTTCCTCTGACCTTACCTTAGACACAAAAGCGAGTATGAACTTAAGCCTAGTGGTATGTAATTATTGGACACACTGGTTAAAATTTTAACTTGTCATAAATTATTATTTTTTAAAGTGATAAATAGTACCTAGAAGATTGCTGTTGTTGGAGTTTTGGAGAAATAACAGCCTAAGGAGGAAAGGAAATAAAAATATATTTAAATTTCTAAAAGTATCTCGGTTACACTTTAGTCACTTGTAGACGTGGACATACTATCTTCAAATCTTGTTTTGCTTTTTGTCCGGCTCCTACCCTCTCCCGTGTAAAAAAATGCTATGTAGCTTTGTTTTAGGCTCAAAGGGAGCACCCGCATTATCACCAGTATTTGTAATTTACTTGGCTGGATCATTTGTGTGCCATAGGAATTTGAAACTGTGCTTGGTGGTTTTATCTTGTCCTGAACGTTAGTATAGACTATTCGATAACAAACAAAGCACTGAGTAGGAGTCATAGAATGTTAGAACCAGCAAGTGGTCCCCTGAGAGCCTGGGCCTCCAGAGGTGGGGTGATCGCCCTGAGGTTCTCCACCTAGTTGGGGCAGTGCTGGGATTAGCAATTCTTCCTGTTCCTTGTACTATATGGGGTTACCGTGCACCACAGCTTGCTTAGGATAGGCCCGTTTTATGTTTGCTCTCCCTGACAGTTACATAAAATATCACACTACTATACTTTCTTTTCCTCAAAGTGGTGTGTTTGAACATGGTGGTTTATAGCTGATCATATTGAGTTAAAAGTGAAGCGTCGATTGTTAGGTAAGAATAAAAGTCAGTTTTGGATTTTTAAGTGGCCTACCGTGTTTATGGACATGGGCCACATCGGAGAATAAAGCATTTTTCAGTGGTGTGATACGTATGGTTTTCTTTTCTAGCAGCAGCCTCCGTCTACTACAACATTTGTGCTGAATCAAATAAATCAGCTTCCACCCTTGGGATCTACAATAGTAATGACTAAAACACCACCGGTAACAACGAATAGGCAGACCATCACTTTAACAAAATTTATCCAGACGACGGCGAACACACGCCCTTCAGTCTCAGCACCAGCAGTACGAAATGCCATGACCTCTGCACCTTCAAAAGACCAGGTTCAGCTGAAGGACCTACTAAAAAATAATAGTCTGAACGAACTCATGAAACTGAAGCCACCTGCTAATATTGCTCAGCCAGTTGCAACAGCAGCTAGTAAGTCTTTCTGTTTTCAGTAGTGTCAACTGTCTGCTTTTGGTAAGATATATCAGTGTGTTTTTAAGGGTTTGCTTCGGTCTTAAAAGAATCGACCACGAAAGAGGTAGTAATTTCGTGATTCTACACTTACAGTGTGTACACAATTCAAGAGAAGCAAAAATTTAGCAGCTTTAGCTTTGAAACCATGTGTGAAATTAACCAAGTGGCCTCATTGACAACATGAGATCGCAGTTTTATATATTGTGAACATTTTTCTCAGTCCTTTAAATCAGCGCTTCTCAAACTTGATGTGTTTATGAATCACTTGGGAATCTTGTTTAGAAATAATCGGATTCGGTAGCTCGGAGGTAGGGTCCAGATTCTGCAGTTCTGGTAAGCTTTCTGGAGGCACCGTTGCTGGTGGTCTTTGGGGCCATGCTCCTGGTAACAGGATTTAAACTGATACTTTGATACTTTGACTTCTACAGCCTTGTGATTTTGCCTGTCATTGGCCTCATTCCTTGCTGGGTAGTCATGTTTTTAGTATATTCTCGTTTAAAATAAATGTAGTTTCATCATAAAATATTTCATTATGTTTTTTTTGAAGAATGAACACCCATTCTTCAAAAAAAATATAATGAAATATTTTATGATGAAACTACATTTATTTTAAACACCAAAATGCTTTTATTATAACAACTTTATTGAGATAAAATTTACATACCATAAAATTTACCCTCTTAAAATGTACGATTCAGTGGATTTTCATATGTTCCCAGTGTTGTGCAACTGTCACCGCTAGCTAATCCGTAATACCTAAGGATAGGTTTCAATTTAAAGTGAAAAAGGTCAACAATGGTTTGATTACACTTTTTTAAAGAATTCATTAATGCATAAAGAATGTAGATTTTATAGTTAGTTTTTCTTCCCTGGAGTGGCTTTTTTGTTCCTTATTTATTCAAGACATACTGAGCGCCTGCTGTGTGTCAAGTGCTGCTCCGGGATTTTGAGGCTGTGGTTGGGAAGAAAACTGTTGAAATCTCTCCCTTCATGGAGCTTTCACTCTAGTGGAGAGAAACAGTAAGTTATATAGTATGTCAGAGGGATAAGTGCTCCAGAGAGAAATGAAAAATGGGAGATGGGGTAGGAAGAGGTTATAATTTTAAGTGGTGTTCAGAGGAAGCTTTGTATTTAAGGTAATTTTTAAGGGTAAAATGGAATTCATTTGTCCTTTTTTCAAACTTTGGCTATGGCAAATTTTAGTAATATAGTTTAAGAAACTGGTCTATGGCCATGCCACCCTGAACAAGCCCGATCCTGTCTGATCTCGGAAGCTAAGCAGGGTCGGGCCTGGTTAGTACTTGGATGGGAGACTACCTAGGAAGACCAGGTGCTGTAGGCGTAAAAAAGAAGTGGGGCAGATTGTAAGCTGGCAAGGTCCTTGCAATCTGTGAGGTCAACCAAGAGTTTCTTCGCCTAAAAAAAAAAAAAGGAACTGAAAAATGTAAACTCGAGGGATATTCTTTCCTTCTCTTCTCCATTGAACTTGGTAGTGTTTGAGTCCCTGTCGTGTCGTAATACCATGACGGGCACTGTGGAAGGTGCTGGCTCTGACTTCAGTTACATCCTCATCTGACCACTAGTTCATAGTTTTAGCATAGGAATTGGGTATCTTTTTTTTTTTTTTTTTTAAGTTTCTTTGAGATTGTTGTGTTTTTGGATTAAGGGAATAGAATGGAGCTTCCTAGTGATTTATACTAGTACATAGCATCCCATCAGGGTCTTGGAATGAGGCATTGAGTATTGAATAGTTAATTCCCCCTTCCAAACAGCTGCTTTACGTTTCTGATTGTGGGAGATATATTTTAATATCCGATAGAGACCAATATATAATTTTGTAGCAGAATTGTCTGTTTAGAAGTTATAATGTGCTCACGTTTTAAAGTAGAGGGCCCGAGATATTCCAAAGGAGAGGGCAGGAAGTATTTTGTACAATGATGTGGAGCTAACTTTATCTTTAGTGACACATGAAATTAAAAATACCGGATAATCTAATCTTTATGTTTGGGTTTATTCTTGTGCCTTTAAGGCTATAGTTTTACTCTCACCATCATTGTCCAGGACTAACTCATCCTGGCAGCTAGGTGCCACTTGTAAAATCTTTTATTTTTTTAAATAACAAAACTTTATTATCTTACAGTTTTGTGAGTCAAAAGTCTAACACTGTTCTAATAGGCTAAAGTAAAGATTTTAAAGCAGGACAGGTCTAAGTCATCTTAACTGACTTGGGACTGATTTCCATTTTCTGCCATGCAGAGCAGGACTGTGGCCCAGACCTAGCTGGGGTGCAGGGCGGCATCTAGAATGGCCCCCGGGAGGCTGGGGAGTGTTCAGCAGTTAGTAGAAGCTGCTTTTTGTTAAAATCTTTGGATTTGATGAGTAGAAAGACTGCTACTTTTATGTGAGTGGCTTTCTGAGTATTCCACTTCTCGAATCAGCATCCACTTTCATCACTTAAAGGAGCGGGCATGTGCCATTGCGAGGAAAGAGTTTAGAGAGCACGGCAGAAAACAGGAGGAACGTGGAGCTGACCGAGTAATATCTGGTCCAGTAACATCTCCCACGTCCAGTGTAGTAATTTTTAAAAGATAAAAGACTGCAAATCGAGGCCGTCCTTGTTTGGAACCCTGAGAAACTGTCATACTAGGCCAGGGCTGAAGAAGAAACAGAGTAAGTGAATGTTGGAGATAAGCAAACGTTTGTGTTGTAGGGAAAGGTTATCTTTTTACTGAGAGAGAAGAACATTAAAAGCGTGAAACTGCACGGAGCAGGCCATCGTGTACCTGGTTTCCTACCTGTGTGGGTGGTGCCCCTCGGGAGCCCCCAGCCCTTTGGCTTCCTCTTTGGGTCCTTTCTGCTCTCTCACTCGAGCCCCAGTCCTGTTACTCGCTCTGTGACTTCTTCCCTGGCTCTCTTCTCTTTCTGTACTTTAATCCTAGTCATTTTGGAGTCCCAAGAGACAGGCCTGCCACATACTGCCCGTCTCGGTAGACTAGACAAGCTGTTATCAGTCCCCCCATGTGGTTTAGAACCACAGCGATCTCAAGAAGCCCAGGTACCAGGAGGCTCCGGGGTTCTTGGAGGGCGGGGCTGGCCACAGCGCTCTGCACTGCCTGGCCAAGCAGTTCCACTTCGGTTCCTGTTTGGAGTGAGGGCTTCTCATGCTGTTTCTGAAGAGTGTGCAAGCCGCTGGTATAGGAGAGGAAAGGTTCACTGTTTGGGTCTTTATTCTGAGGGAAGGAGGAAAACAAAGTTCTCCGTTTTTTTTCCTTCCAGAAATAATTATGTTGCCTTGAAAGTTAGTAAGTCCCATCAGCTCAGGTGAGATGGAGTCTGTCTTTGCGAGAGCACCAAGTTTTAATATTTTTCTAATGAACTGAGTAAAGTATCTGAAAGTAAGGCTCGCTCTTGGGATTTGTATTGAACTATCGAATAGTTCTGGTTATGGTGTCTTTTTGACGAATTGTTTCAAATCTTCTGTGCACACATTTCCTTTAAGGTTACTTGTTTTCTAAGGTTAATAATTTCTTCCATAATGGTACATAGCCACCTTTGACTTTTCATCCTTAAGCTTAATTTAAGTTAATGATAAGCAGATTGGTGTTTTTCAGTTTGTGAAGTGGGTAAACTTTATTGAATTTTTTTAAATTGTAGAAAAAGAAGTAGAGATTTTGTTCTGAAATGTAAATTGATTCTCCCTTTCAGCTGATGTAAGCAATGGTACAATAAAGAAAGAGTCTTCTAATAAAGAAGTAGCAAGAATATGGATAAACGACATGAAAATGAGGAGTTTTTCCCCTACCATGGTGAGTTTCAAAGCCTCATCTATGTTTTTGTGTAGTATGAAAGTACACTTGGCTAAAAGAGCTCTAATGTTACCCTCAGAAGACTTTGGGTGAAGATGGGCTACTCAGCTACATAAACTAATGAATAAGCATTAAATCTCACTGGAATAAATTAATATACACTAAACGTGATTATAACTTGCGTAGTTGATAGGATGGATGTAGTAATACATGCGGTATTGATATCCTTTTATTGTGAATCTCATCAGGAAAAAAAAAAGTGGAGGTAAGTATTTGGTAACTATGTTCATTTTAGGATTGAACCTAAATAAATAGCTCTTTATGAGCTGTCAGACCATATAACGGTCTACGTATGAGTAATTGTAACTTTTCCTACATTCTGGAAATACTGGGCTTTGAGTCGGTTGATTCTATGCATTTTTTTAAGAACCACACTGCACGTAATACTGAGTGTAGGGTAGGTTTCTGCAAGTACCCCCGTTGCGTAAGCACACAGTTCGGCAGCCAGGCGTTGTCAGTAGTAAGGTGGGCAAAAGGTACGTTGCAGTGTGCAGAGCAAGGTTACAGGTTCGGAGGAAAATGGGCGCTCTGGCCTGTGAAGAGCGTTCCGTGGCGGAGGTGTAATGGAGCCTGAGTGTGGACTGTGGGGACACCTTGAGAGGGAGCTTAGAGCAGTAGTAGGCACAGAGGACCTGGTGGTTGTCTGCTTAGGTGACATAAGCCAAGGTACTTGATTTGTAGGAAGAAATTGGAATGGTCGCTCTGGGCTCTGCGGAGGGTCCCGAGTTGCATTTGAAGGACTTGGACACTGGGATTGGAGGGGCTTGTTCGCGATTCAGGACGAGCCGGGGTCGGGAAGAGGGAGATTGGGAGGTGAGTTAAGTGATCCGAAAGGGCGTTAACTAGGGTTCGACCTTGATTGGAAGGGTGAGGGGAAAGGAAACATAGAAAGTGAGATGACTGCGCGTGACAGGCCTTGGGGCTGGAATCCTTTGAGAGACAGCAGAGCAGCCCGTGTCTGAGGTCTTGGTGAGGACCAGGAGAACAAGTGCTGGCAGCGTCCCGTTCGCTCTGGTGGTGCGCCTGGAAAGTAGGAATATGCTTTTCTTCAAGAAATGTTTTATGCAGTTAGCGCTCAGGTTCATGGTCCGTCCCACGTTTGCCCGTAATGTGCCAGAGGCTCTTTGTCGTGCCAGCAGGCGAGAAACGTCTAAGAGAGTGATAACACATTATTAGCCCCTGCACCAAAACCATTTGATCCGTGTGCTTTGTTTGGTCTGCACAATATTTTGAAAAATTTTGAATCTGGATTTCTAGGTTTTCTTAAAAAATTGGAGTACCTGACAACTGTGGGCCCGCATTCTCCATCTAGTAAAATGTGCCTGGAGTTGCGTAGAGACGATCCACTTGGTGTGCTGGCCAGGCCTGCCCCCGGCACCGCTGTCCCTCTCCCCCATGTATCTCAACCGTACTCTTGGTGGCAGTTGCCATTTTACATCCAGCTGGCTTAGAAGTACTACCTGTGTGGTGCCTAGGTTTCGTGAGCCCCTGGCATTACCAGTTTACCCTCCAGTTATACCCTTGGTGTGTGCGTGGTTTCGTTTTGGTGGGGGAAGATGAGGAGGAGGCAGGACATTCAGCATGGTGTACATTCCTGTCTACAGGTGAGAGAAAGGTGTGAAGGTGCAGATGGGAGGACTCAGAATTGAAGTAATTTGCCCAAGACCATACAAATAAACAACAGAATTGGGATTGATGTGTTTCTTTGGCCAACCCCATTTTGTCTCCAATTTCTGAAATAGGGTTTCATTTTGGCATGCTTTCTGAGGACATTTCGGGGATTTTTCGGATTTTTTTCTGAGGACTCCATGGCTTGGTGTTGATAGGGTGTTTATCTCCCACCTCCCTTTTCCTTCTCACATTTACCGAGCATCTGAGCGCCATCATGGTCCATTCTAGACTGAAAAAAAAAAAAAAAGAAGGCAAGCCTGCCCTGAGCTTTCGGTGCCGTGTCATCCTTGGCTTTACCTGTAGGTTCCGACTGGGTTTTGTTTCTCGTCCTCGCTTCTCGATGTGCTGGGTCGCACAGCTGCTTCTCACAGTCTTCCTTGAAGAAGCACACGTTAACAGAGCTTTCCAGATGGTTTTACTGGTGTGAGAAGAGGCTCGTTCAGGGGCTTCCTCTTTCTCTCTCCCTCCTTACCTCACCCCTTTAAGATTCCGTGGAGAAACACAAGGACACATGTGACTGTGGTGACCATTTGCTCAGTTTGCCTGGGATGGTCTGGGTTTATTTGTGTTTTCCTGGCGAAGTTACTAACAGCTCCCCATTGCACTGTCAGATAGATGGACCAAGGTTTGGAGAGTAAATGATATGGCATCCTCTGTATATAGTTGCGAGTGTGGAGACACAGATGTTTGAAGTAAATTCCCTGTTCTTCAGAAGAACCTTTAAACTCCAGAGTTTCTGCCCATGAGGCTGTAGGATGTGCTGCTGGGACTCATCTCTGTTTCTCCCCAAGCCCCTTCCTCTTCTTACTCCTGGAACTGGAGTGAAGAGTCAGGACTGAGGTTAGAGAGAGTGTGGGTGTCGGGGTGTGTGGTAGGCAGTACGAAGGGGAGAATAGTTGGAGATGGTGGCTGGAAGGCGGTGGAGCTGTGCGGCGGCCCTTTTGCGTGTGAGGGGTGAGCGTGGGGCATGGCTTGTCTGCGCTCCTCATCGGACAAGCGGGGAAGCTGCGGAGTGTGATTCTGGGGCCGTAGAAGTGGTATGTCGTGTTTCCAAGATCGAAGAGTGTGGGTGTTCCTGCAGAAGAGTCGTGTGTGTTGGGTGGTCCTCCAGTCTCTGGGATTAGAATTGCTAACGTGCTCTCTGTGTTCCAGAAGGTTCCTGTTGTAAAGGAGGAAGATGAACCAGAGGAAGAAGATGAAGAAGAGATGGGCCATGCGGAAACCTATGCAGAGTATATGCCAATAAAATGTATGTCTTCGGGGTTTTTGTCAGAATAATGAAAGACTTGTAGGTTCCTCTTGAATTTAAATAACTTTCCCGCACGCATCATTATCTGCTAGGACCTATCGATGTTGGATGCCTCAGGATTCGACAAGTTTGGGCTTTGTAATATTTTAAACTAAAACATGTTTTTAAATACCTACTTGAAAATTTTACTGCGGCTTTTATTTTTTTCCTACACAAATTTAGAACTTCGTTTTAGGTTGAAGTCTTAAAACCAAGAATAAAAGCTTGAGTTTTACTTTGTTTCACGTTACTTTTGCTTATATTAGCAACAATTTTAAAATCATACAGAATTGCAGAGATGTAAATATGTAATCTTAGATTTATATAGTTTATACAGCTTAGCTAAAATCATAAAAATGTGGGAATCTTAAGACATGCTGTTTGAATTCACTGGTTTACATTAACACCATTTCTGCCTTTTTTCCCATAATGACTATGGAAATTAATAATTTGTACCTTTTGTATAAAAATTTTTACTTTTTCATTACATAGGGGTAATGAGATTTAAAAATATATGTGTAGAAATTTTCTTTTATATGTTTTAGGTTTTTGTAAAAAGCCACTCATAATACCACTTAATGTAAAAATTTCTGTTTACCAACCATGTATGGACTCTAAGGTCTCATACTTTTCTGGTCACTTAAAATGAACTTTAGATTGCGGTATCTGAAATATTATTATGTCCCTTCCTCCAATAATAGTCTTCACACAAAAAAAATTTGAAAGCTTACCGATGGCCCTTTAAACCAGAGGTAAGCAGAGTAAATCTGGATCACTGCCTGTCTTTATAAATAAAGTTTTTATTGGAACCCAGCCATGCCATTGTTTTATTGGCTATGGCTACTTTTTTACCCTGCTACAACAGCAGTGTTCAGTAGTTATAAAAGAGACCAGATGCCCCACGAAGCCGAGATTTACTGTCAGGCCATTTATAGAAAAAGTTTGCCGACCGCTATTTTAAATTATATTCACATTATACATTTTGGGAAATTGGTTACTGTTTAATTTTATAGCCAAGATTTCTTTTGCAGTATCTTTCAAGATGAAATTATATTGCAAACTTTTTTCACTGAAGTGAATGATTCATTCAGATAAACTGAATCTAGGATTATGTTCAGTTACTACAGGAGAATCTGGTGGTATGCACTAAGTGGGTATTTTTCTGAATCTTTTTATCAGCAAGTCTCTAAAGCATAAGTAGTTGATTAAATAGGTCATTTTAGTCAGATCTAAACAGTACATTACTAGAAAAGTCGATGACCTTTTCTAGAATCCTGGAGTATCTTTTTATATTTTCTCTGTCATGGGAACAATGTTGTAATATAAAAAAAACTGGAAGTACTACCTAGAATAATTAAAACGAAATATTTTTAAATTTTCGTTTAGTGAAAATCGGCCTTCGTCACCCAGATGCCGTAGTGGAAACTAGTTCCTTGTCCAGTGTTACTCCTCCTGATGTTTGGTACAAAACGTCCATTTCCGAAGAGACCATCGATAACGGCTGGTTATCAGCGTTACAGCTTGAGGCGATTACGTACGCCGCCCAGGTGAGCAGTGGCATTTTCTAACCGCACACTTTATCTTTCAGTCTTACTGCATATAATTGTTTTAGTCGAAAGGGAAGTTTTCCTTCAATGAAAGACTTGCGATTGTGCTTTTTATAGAAGTTTTATGTGTTAGAAAATTCAACAGTGGTAGCACGGATGTGGGGAGTACATTGCTAGTGGAAATGACAAAATGTCATAACCTTTTGGAATCATTGGGAATATGTATTAAAACTACAAATACATGCATCCTTTGGCCTAAATTTTGTCACTGGGGGGTCTGTCCCATAGAACTATTAGGTGAGAACGAACAAACGCACACACACAAAGCTATTTGTTGCAGCTTTTACACCCAGTGGCTGAAAGCTAGAGCAGCTTCGAAAGCCCACACCCTTGGAGTGACCGAATAAACTGTGGCGTTAACTATGCAGGTGCTGTACCCGCTCTCAGAATGTGAGTTAGAGTTAGGCCAGTTGTTTTCAAAGGATTTTTGTCATTCTCTGTCTTTGTAAAATAAGTAATGGCCAAACAGCCGACCATCCCTCATGTTCATGTGTGAGGTGAAAGTTTGTATTCAGTCGTGCCAGTGTCGAAAGGGCTGTGGAAGAATGCTCGTCAGCTTACTAATTTTAGTCACTCGGAACAGATGAGAATGTATGTTAAATACAAAGCAAGTATCCGTACTAAGCCAAACTGAGTAGCACGTGTATAAACGTAGGTCATGTTATCACAGACCTGAAACAACAGGAAAGACCAATCACCTAACTAGCGAAAGGAGTAGATTAATTGCCACCTTTTTTCCCCCCAGCAACATGAAACCTTCCTGCCCAATGGAGACCGCGCTGGCTTCTTAATAGGCGACGGTGCTGGTGTAGGAAAAGGAAGGACAATAGCAGGAGTCATCTACGAAAATTATTTGCTGAGCAGAAAAAGAGCGCTGTGGTGAGTGTTGGGGACCCGCCGCGGAGGCCTTCGCACCGCAGTCACTCAGCGTGCGGCCTGGGCTTTAGGGAGGGGGCGCTGTGTTTGCGAAGTCTCAAGGCCTAGTTTTATTTATTCTTGAATACTGCCGGAGTGATGGAATTTGCGTTTAACTCGTGTTTTTCTTTTTTCTTCCTTTTGTTGTGTGTGGCAGGTTTAGTGTTTCAAATGATTTAAAATACGATGCTGAAAGAGATTTGAGGGATATTGGAGCAAAAAACATTTTGGTCCATTCATTAAATAAGGTATGAAAGTTTCTTGTTCAGTTGGTTATTCAATAAATATTTACTCATCTGTGAGGTGAGAATAATAAGTTTCTACTTCTTATGACTGTTAAATGAGTTATGTCACAGAAAGTCTGGTGAGTGCTAGCCACTGTTGCTTTGCGGGTTACTGTATGTCAGATACTGTGACAGGTAGGGTTATGTAGTGACAAACAAAAAATAGGTGTTGTCTCTGTTGTCATGGAGTTTATTCTCAGTCTTCAGTGTTGTTTTTGTCTTTGTTTCTGAGGTAACTTTATATGGGTGAAACTCACAAAACCATAAGGGAGCAGTGTCATAAAGCTGGAGACAGGCGGTGTCCCCATTGTCGCATGTTGAGTTGTGGTTCAGAGACATCCAGTGGACTCGTATACCTGTACTGTGTCTGCGTTAAGACACAGCTGTCAAGTGGAAGAAAATGTGCCTCGGTGTCTAAAGCACAGTTTAATGCGATTAGAATCTTAATGCTCATTTTTAGCAAATCGTGGTTGTCCTCCAACTGTGCACCAGTGGTTGGAGTTACATGGGTGGAATAGACAGGCCTGGTTCCTGCTAAAGCCTCCCTTCCTCTAGCCCTTTGAAACGAAGTAGGTGGCAGTCTTTTCCACGTGACTCCTGAGCTGGGTCAGTGTTGCCTGGTACACCAGGGCCGTTTGGGTGGGCGAGTCAAGTACTATGGCTCGAGTGACTACTAACTGTTCAGAAAAACATGTAACTGGCATGGAGAATATTTTTGAATTTCGAGTCAATGTAATTGAAGAAGGGCACATAAATTATTCATCGTAATTTTTATATTTCCCTCAAAGCAATTGCAGTGCTTTCCATATAGTAAGTATACAACGAATATTTGTAGAATGGATATTGTGATTTTTGTAGGGGAGTTTGATTTGTAATCTTTTTTTGATGATGGACTTTTCTGAGACTTTGAAAACTGGATCTTTGAACCATAAAGTTGTATGTGTACATGTGCGTGGCTGCGTCACGTGTGTATCTTGTGCACACCTGTACAGGACATTTTGTGTGTGACCTTAGGAGGTCCTTGACTTCCCTAAAGCCCATCAGAGACTACTGGTTTCCTGCTGTAGAAGTCTGGGTGGGATAAGTGTTTCAGACAGAAAAGTACGTTTACTAAATTTTTCTCTTTTCTTTTTTAGTTTAAGTATGGAAAAATTTCTTCCAAACACAATGGGAGCGTGAAAAAGGGTGTTATTTTTGCTACCTATTCTTCCCTTATTGGCGAAAGTCAATCTGGCGGGAAATACAAAACTAGGTTAAAGCAGCTTCTGCATTGGTGCGGCGATGACTTCGATGGAGTGGTATCCTTTGCAGCAGACGTTTTTATATTTTTTATGATGCAATAGTTAACGTAAGGATAAACATCTGGAAAACAGGAATCTTGAGATTAAATAAACATATTGCTGGGACGACAGCTCTAACGATGACGTAGAGTCCATGGGGATCAGAAAGTTGATTCCATTTGTTGCTGTCATGTAGGAGGGCGGCGTTTTAAGTTCCTGGTGTAGGAGCATGTTACTCGGTATGGGAAACGCCGAATACTGTGCTTCCCTCCTGGGGCTTCACGTTGCACATTTACCTAGTGAAGTGTCTGAGAAGACTGAGGGGGGAAAACTGTCAACCTAGTGATTTCTAGACCTGTTCGCTCGCACGTACCTTTACGATCCTGCACGGGGAGCACACCAGTATTCAAAATGCTGATCAAGCTGGTTACCAGTCGTGCTGCTGCTAACAAAATTCACCCAAATTATCTGTGTGGTGGACATTTCTTGCCGTGGTGGATCCTTTTCTCCATTGTAATTAAGAATTAAATACCTGGTTAAGATAAGTACCAAATTCAGTGAGTGCCTCTGAGACTTGAGAGTGTGGGGCTGAAATCAAGGAGAGGCACAGGGAGGGCTTCATTTATGTTTGTAATCTTAATGAAAAATAAAATGATCTGAAGCAAAATGGCAAAGTGTTAAGGTTTGACAAAGCAGGATGATAGGTGTGTGGGTGTTAGCAAAAAAAGTTAACGCCTAGGATTTTATTATCAGCAGCGTCTTTTCTCCTAATCTTGAATTTTACCCAAGGGCCACCACCCCAGAAATCTTGGATGTCTGTCACAGCCTCAGAGAAACAAAAGTTTAACTTCCTGAAAGATTGGAGACACGTGCTGCCAATGAGATGTGTTCCTTAATTCATTCCTTACAGATAGTGTTTGATGAATGTCATAAAGCAAAAAACTTATGTCCTGTTGGTTCCTCGAAGCCGACCAAGACAGGCTTAGCAGTTTTAGAGCTTCAGAACAAATTGCCAAAAGCCAGAGTTGTCTATGCTAGTGCCACTGGTGAGTAGTTAGTTATTTAGAAACAGATGTGTAGGTTATTTTTTCAGTTATAGCGTGACTTATTTTGGGTTTTCCAGGTGCTTCTGAACCACGAAACATGGCCTATATGAACCGTCTTGGAATATGGGGTGAGGGAACACCGTTTCGAGAATTCAGTGATTTTATTCAAGCAGTAGAAAGGAGGTAATGCAGCTTACAGTATGCTCTGTTTGTTCTCGGTAGCAATCTAAGAGATGTATTATTGCTAAAACTTCTTTCACGCATGTTAACGCCCTACTATATTTAATGATAGTTACTGTGTGTTTTAATTTTATTCAGAGGTGTTGGTGCCATGGAAATAGTTGCTATGGATATGAAGCTTAGAGGAATGTACATTGCTCGACAGCTGAGCTTTACTGGAGTGACCTTCAAAATTGAGGAAGTTCTTCTTTCTCAGAGCTATGTAAAAATGTATAACAAAGCAGTCAAGCTGGTGAGGATTTTTTTCTTAATTCATAGTATTTTTAAGGCACCTGATAACGTTTGGTAGTCACTTTTGTTCAGTGTGGTGCGGGTCAGCCCGCAAGAATATTTTTGAGCTATAAAACAACAGATAAATCATCAGATCCTTATTTTTCTAAAAGTTCAAGCTTTCTCTTTGCTAATTTATAAAAAAACAGCTATTTATTTCAGTTGCACGGTTTTAAAAATCACAACGTAACTGTTTCCTAAAATGACCGCATCGGTTAATAAGAATTTTTGGACAACCATAGGTGAGCGTCCTAAAGAACGTGTTTAGAGAGTCCCAAGTTTACTGCATGTGCTTTATTAAGTTAATGTTAAATATTAAGTCTTGCGCTTAACATTATTTTGATTAAATTAGTCATTTAAAAATAGTTTACACTCAAAGATGAAATACCTAAACTGTCGATCGTGCATCTTCAGTGGGTCATTGCCAGAGAGCGATTTCAGCAAGCCGCGGATCTGATCGACGCCGAGCAAAGAATGAAGAAGTCCATGTGGGGTCAGTTCTGGTCTGCTCACCAGAGATTTTTCAAGTACTTGTGCATAGCATCCAAAGTTAAAAGGGTCGTGCAGCTGGCTCGAGAAGAAATCAAGAATGGAAAGGTAAGTTGGACAGCACATTAAATGACTGATCCTTTGGTTATATTTTTTTCTAAGTCTTTTGGGTGTTGAGGTTTTCTACTTGTAAAGTCTGCTCTTTCTAAATGATAGTTGTAAAAGAATGAATGTAGTTAAGACTTTAAAAAAATATATTTTTTAAAGTAATAAAAGTAATGCCTGGTTATAAAGAATTTAGATAGCTCAAAAATGTATTAAAAATAATAAACACGACTGTGATTTGGCCATCTGTAGGTATAATGTCTGATAACGTGGATGTATATTGCCTTAAGGTTTTTTTCTTTTTGCTGATACGTAGCTACTTAAAGCACAAAGAACTCGGGCAGGGGCTTCAATTGTGTCCACTGCTATAATCCTGTTTCCTAGCTAAGTTTTTTGTACATAGCGTGTCTCAGATGTATGTAGGATTAAAAAATGAGCACACGTGTACAGTAATGGGTCATTCTTTTTTGAAAATTTTTTTATTAAATATTTAAAATATGTCTTAAATCACATGTGTAGTTCCGTTTATAATTAATATGTTTTCTTTTTTCTTCAGTGTGTGGTAATTGGTCTGCAGTCTACAGGAGAAGCTAGAACATTAGAAGCCTTGGAAGAGGGCGGGGGAGAATTGAATGATTTTGTCTCAACTGCCAAGTAATGTTTTTGGTTTTGCGTTTTTACTTGGATTAATTTAAATGTTAGAACTCCATAGAGGCAAAATTTTTGATTGACCTGTGTCATCTTTTAAAGTTTTTCTGATCTTAGCTTTTGCCATTCTGTGTGTGTCTGTGGGAAACAATAACCGAAATGCTGAAATGTTAAGCATTTTGACAATATTATGCCCACTATTTGGACTGCAGAAAGAGCTTGATTTTTGTTTGTCTTGTACATCTTAGAAATCTGTGACAGCTGGGTTTAGTTTCAGTTTTGGTTTCGCCTTTGTGTATTTTGAAATTACAGTTTCAGTAAGTATATAAGCAGTAAGTAAGTATAGTTTGCCCCAGTTTTGTAAGCTCTAATGCAAGTAGTCATGAAATATTTTTTAAAAGTTTTAAAAAATATTTTAGGCATTGTTTTTTATTTTTATTTTTTGCTTAACCTGCAAATTCTAACTGGTAGTATAATTAGCAAAATAACCTTTGCCACCATCCTGTCTCTTGGGCATAGAGACAGGATGGTGGCAAAGGTTATTTTGCTCCTTTTAAGATGGATATAAATAAAAACTGCTTTTAAAAGCAAAACACGCTCCTGCTAATCTGTACTCTTCTGTACTTGTGTATATGGTACTGCCCTGTCTGAAATGGTACCACTAGTCACATGTGGCTACTGATCAGGTGAAATGGCCAGTCCAAATTAAGATGGGCTGTAAGTATAAAATACACACCAGGTTTCAAAGACTTAGGAAAAATAACATAAAACAGCTCATCGATTGATTACATGTTGAAGTGATATAGTGAGTTAAATAAAATATTAAAATTAGAAAGTGTAAAAACTGCATTTTTTTTGTGGAGGGGGAGTTTAGCTTGCATTATATTGCACTTAGGTAGCCTTGGCCTAGAATATTAAAACTCATTTGAGCTTGATTATAAATGTTTCATAAGATTAAACAAAGTATATTCATTTTTAAGAAGTATCTTCAGTAAGACTATATGTAATATTTTATAAATTGAACCACTCATTGTCACTCTCTTTCTCTTGCAGAGGGGTGTTGCAGTCACTTATTGAAAAACACTTCCCTGCTCCAGACAGGAAAAAACTCTATAGTTTGCTGGGAATCGATTTGACAGCTCCAAGTAACAACAGTTCACCAAGAGATAGTCCTTGTAAAGAAAATAAAATAAAGAAGCGGAAAGGTGGGTATTTTTTTTTTAATGATATTCAAACAAGTATAAATTTGAGCATGTGGAAGCAGATATATTTTGGGATTTAACTGCGTTCCTCGAATTGGCAAGTGGGAGCATATTTTCACTGTTGCTCATGTAGTTTTGAATGTACAAGAAACCCCTTGTTTTAAATTAGAGCTTGAACAGTTTGGCTGGTGCTGGGCACTGGTACGCACTGGCCATACGAGGAACCCATGCGAAAGCAGGTCTTACTTAGTGTTTTAGTTTTATAGACAGAAGACTAAGGCACAGAAAGGTTAAGAGGTTAAGGAATTTTCTCAGATTCACACAGCTAGTGGGTGGGTGTGTTAGCCATTTCGTGGTGCTGTGCTTGCTAAGCTGCTAGACTCTCAGAGGTTACCTTCTCAGGCTCTGTCTACACGGTGATGATAACTTCCTATATCGTGAAGACCTGGTGCTGTGTGTTGTAAATGCAGTGCCTGACATTTTAACCCTCTTTCATTTATTCTAAGAAATACATATTTTTATATTTTTAACGTGCCTGAAAATAGGTTGGTTATTTTAGTGTGTTTGGCAATATTTTTTATTTTAGTGACACATTAGTAATGGTGTGTCTTAGAATCAGTGCCGTCTTAAATATGTGAACTTTTTAATGTTCTTAGTTTTGATTGGTTTGTTCCGGGTACCTTTTTTGAATATATTCACTAAGAATCCAGATCAGCACCTTGTTTGACTTTTAAAAATGAAGTATTAGAGATCGTTTATCTTACAGTACAATTGACCCTTGAACAACACGGGGCTTAGGCGTACTGGCCCCTCACACGGTTGAAAATCTGTACAACTTTTGACTCCCCCCAAACTACTGATAGCCCACTCTTGACCTTCCAGAATCCTTACAGATAGCATAAAGAGTCAGTTAACACAATTTTGTATGTTACATATATTACATACCACGTTCTTACATAAACTAAGGTAGAGAAAGAAAATGTTAAAATCATACAGAAGAGAAAATGTTTTTTGGTGTTTATTGGAGAAAATCTTTGTGAAAGTGGACCCGCACAGCTCACACCTGTGTTGTTCAGGGGTCAGCTGTGTTCTGTATTTTTTAAGTATTTTATTTTTTAAGTATTCTATAAAACTATGATGATGAGGCCTCACCTCAACCTGATACACAACTAAATTATAATAATGCCAGAGGTTCCGTTTTATCTCTGTTGTCCAGAATTTATTTTCAAACTTGAGCACTTGGAGGCATTCTTGAGTTTGTACTTATATATCTAGTTTCTTCTTAAGAATAATTGAACGTAACCTGATTTCTTATGTGAATCCAAAAGGTTAGTGCTTGTTTGTGAATTTTATTGTTTTTTTTGTTTGTTTTATATTTATTCAGATTCTTTGCCCATGAATTTTATTTGTTTTTTTAATACTTAGTAGATATTTTTCTTGTACAGTTCTCATTTGAATTAACTCGTGAACTAGAGTGTAATTTCCTGGAGTTTTAGAACAGTGTGTTGGGCTCACTCTCTTGTTGGGGTTTGAGGGTAGGTGAAGAAATAACTCGAGAAGCCAAAAAAGCACGAAAAGTAGGTGGCCTTACCGGTAGCAGTTCTGATGACAGTGGAAGCGAGTCTGATGCCTCTGATAACGAAGAAAGTGACTATGAGAGCTCTAAAAACATGAGTTCTGGGGATGATGACGACTTCAACCCATTTAGAGACGAGTCAAGTGAGGATGATGAAGACGGTGAGTTCCTGACCGTGTTCAGCGTCAACAAAAGGGCAGTTACAGCTTTGTATTTTAAATGGGACGTTGTATTAAAATCTTTTTTTCTGTGAAGTACAAATCATCCCCCAGAGTCTTAGATTTTGCTTGGTGGAGGGCTCCAAGCTCATCTGCCTTACGTTAAGCTCATTTATGTGGGATGACGACCTCAATCTTGTGCAGTTACTTTTAACCTCAAACCATGAACCTTGTGCCTCATGGTGTATGGATGAACTGGACCACTGTGGTTGGTGATCATTTACAGGTTATCAGTTAACAATACAAAAAAATTCAAGGCTTTCCTTTGAAGGTTCTGCACTTGTTTTAACACAAATGATTTGACTCAGTCTTTCCTTAAATTTTCAGATCCCTGGTTAATCAGAAAAGACCACAAGAAAAACAAAGATAAAAAAAGAAAGAAAAGCATAGATCCAGATTCTATTCAAAGTGCCTTATTAGCATCAGGTCTTGGATCGAAACGACCTAGTTTTTCCTCTACACCAGTTATTTCGCCTGCTCCTAACAGCGCACCAGGTATCCACATGGAAGCTTGCTTTGTCTGTGGAATGTGCTTTTAAACAAAACAGGTGTTTAAACTTTGTACTGACTTTTAACAAATGCACTTTATCTAGCTAACAGCAACACCAACAGTAACAGTAGCCTTATAACAAGTCAGGATGCTGTGGAGAGGGCCCAGCAGATGAAGAAAGACCTGCTGGATAAACTAGAAAAATTAGCTGAAGACCTCCCTCCTAATACCCTGGATGAACTTATTGATGAACTTGGTGGCCCTGAGAATGTCGCCGAGGTAAATATGACTTGATCGTGGCTCGCTCGGTAATTTTTTGCCACTTGTTCAACCCTGTAGAATGAGTGATATTTTGGGTATTGTCACATAATCTTATTTGCTCCTGAGGTCTTAGAACCCTGTTCTCTAGCTCTCATCCTAGGGCCAGTATGGAGTGTCCGCCCCAAGACACCGATCTGTCTGTTACTGTACCGTCAAGCAGCGGCCTTTTGTGGTCATCGCCATGCGTCTTTTTCCACTGGAATTTGAACTTTTCAAAATCAAAGACTGTGTCGCAACGTTCTCTTTGCCACAGTGCCCCGTGCCGCATAGGCTGCGCAATACAGTTGGCTTCTTCATCCCCTTCCGTCTCACACCGAGACGCTCTAATGGAGTAGTCTCAAGTACCCGAGTCAGATGCCTTAATTATAAGCGACACTGTTTGGCTTTGCAGATGACTGGCCGCAAGGGGAGGGTTGTAAGCAACGATGATGGAAGCATATCTTATGAGTCAAGATCTGAACTTGATGTCCCTGTGGAAATACTAAATATCACGGAAAAACAAAGATTTATGGATGGGGATAAGGTACGTTTTTCTGGGATGCTGTTTAATGGTGAGAATACTGCCCTATACATTTAGACATTTAGTTTAATCTTTACATAAGTCATTTTTCTTTTCCTATAAATTATGTTGAATGTTGCTATTCTACATTTTTTTAGTAATTGCACATAATCACTAAACATTCTGCATGTTTTCTCATGAATTGTAATAAGTATTTTTTATTTTGTGCACAGAATTAGATGTTGGCTCTTGATGGCTTTGGAGGCTTCTGAAATCTTTAATCAGAATACTAAAATACTACGTTCTCTCTGGTCACCTTAGTGGCACTACATTTAATGCTACACGGTAGTGTCAGTCCAGTTTTGAACCTAGAAAAATTAAGTGTGCCCAGATGACTAGTATGTTTTGGTTTTGCTGTTTCTGTTATTGCTATGCCATGTTATATTAGGATGGTTTACTCCAAACGACTGGTGGATTGAACTTGCACCTGACCTCTTAGAGAGACCTTGGTTGCCTCCAGAGGCTGTGTCTTTCTGTAGGCTCTTATTGTTAAGTAAACTTCATCAGTCAAGATAGTTGGATCCGTTTTTCCTCCGTCACGGTGGAATTGCGATAAATATTTGCTGATGAGATTGCTAAAAAGAGGTTGCCCCACATGACCTCCTCCCTTGATCTAAAAAAGGAGGACTAAAATCTCATTTCTTTACCCCATTTCGCATTAGATTTCGATGGATTTTTCTGTTTTGCAATTAGAAAATAGGCGTTAGTTACCACCGTCAAAATTGTCTTTCAAATGTATTGAAAAGCTCATGTTACACATTTTAAAGATTGTAGGTAGAGATAGTATCAGTTATTTCATATACTTGGTTCATGAATTTCGGGCCATACGCGTTAGGAGTTGTATTAGTTGGAACCTGTTTTGGCTGAGAGGTGACAGGAGATCCAAAATCATATTGACTTGAGCAAGGTGGGCATTTATTTTCCCGTGTACACTTGTTCCATGTATGGACAGGCCAGGGCTGGCATGGCCCCTTGAAGAGCAGGCCTCTTTGGCTGTGGTCCTTTAATTTGCGAGCCTCCACTCCCAAGTTACTTCCCTGTGAGACGGCCGTTTCACATTCATCCATCACACTTCCACATTCCAGCCAGCAGAGGAGAAAAGAGGACATGGTTTCAACTTTTAAGGACAGTACCTAGACGTTGGTCACATCACCTACAACCTGCAGGCTAGAGTGCCCACGCTTGGCTGCAAGGAGACTGGGAATGCAGCCTTGATTCTGGGCAGCCATGTCGCAGGCTAAAATTGGGGTTTCTGTAACTTAGAAAGAAGGGGAGACTAGGCATCGGTGGACCCCCAGTAGTCTGCCTGAGGACCGTAGATTTCTTCCCTGCTTGGCTTTGTGCGGAGATGATCTTTTCCCCCACTTAACTTTTTGTGCAGAACATCGCTATCATCTCAGAAGCTGCCAGCTCAGGTATTTCGTTACAAGCAGACCGGAGGGCTAAAAATCAAAGGCGAAGAGTTCACATGACTTTGGAATTGCCATGGAGCGCCGATAGAGCGATTCAGCAATTCGGTAAGTTTGTACACTGAATTTCACTGGGGAAATATGTACACTCAAAATCTGTATTTAACGTCAGACATCTTAAAACTCAACATGTGTAGATTTTGGAGGTGTTTGTGTATTGCATATACCTTAAAATAGTGCGTCATGAATTCGTACCTATTTTAGGAGACGTGAAAGATCTGCAGTGGGATTTCCTGGGGTTCGTTGCATTAAATCCAAGGGCAGGGCTCCTCGGAGTGTCTGCATTATGGACCTTTAGGACGTAGACAGTTCGTGTTAGAGCACCTGCCACTTCGGGTTCTTTTCAGCCCTCGGTGGCTTAACCGAGGGCACATTACTCCTCCCTTCTCTTCATATTCATGTCCCCGTTATCTGGAGATTTTAAAAAACAACAATTTTGGGTGAATCCAGAGCAGCTGTGTATCAGCAACATTGTCATTAACCAGACTGGAGCAGCGGGAGTCACGTGCTTATCATTTCACAGTTTTGTGGCAGTTTTTGTTCCCTTGTAAGGGGAGACATTGTTCTGAATGTGGCTGTTGTTCAAGTCAGTGTTTTGATTTCCTACTTTTTGGGGAGTTATGGTAATTGTTACATTCTTTAATTTTCCTCTTGTTTCAGGGTTTCTGGATATCAGCTTAGTGTTGAAAGCTAAGAATAGATCTCAGAATACTTTGTATGTAGTGAACACAATCTGATTTGTTTTTGATGTCATTTCAGGACGAACTCATAGATCAAACCAAGTTACTGCTCCCGAATACGTCTTTCTGATTTCTGAATTGGCAGGAGAACAGAGATTTGCATCTATTGTTGCCAAAAGACTTGAGAGTTTGGTAAGTTTTTGAGTTGTATAGATGCATATAAAAGGTGTGTGTTATCTGTCTTCCGTTCCTTGACTGGAAATTGTGCGTTTTGATAGGGGGCACTGACACATGGCGATAGAAGAGCAACAGAATCTAGAGATCTGAGCAGGTTCAACTTTGATAATAAGGTATGTTTCAGCTTCCAGTGGCCCTGCAAACTTGTGGTGTCTGTCACGAACAAAAGTGAAAGTGGTTACAGTTTAAACCTTTAAAACTGCCTCTTACGGTTTTGCTGTAAAACCATGGTTTCCTGTAAGACAGGCTTCCACATATCAGTTCGATCTTTAGAGATCAACTCTGTAATGCAGTCATTTTTTTCGTTCCTTTTGGAAAATAGGAATATAATTTATACTTGTGAATGAATCAAGTATGATACCCCAGAAGTAAAGGAAGTTATTTATTAATCGAATGCTCGCTGTGTGTAAGGTATGAACTGGATACTGGGCATTATAAAATACATATAAAGATAATTTAGTCCTGCTGTTTTTGACTCTTTGGTACAGTTAGTGTTTATAGAGCTTAGTGGGTCATGTGATTGAAGAGTATTCAAATACTGAAACTGGATAATTGTTGTTGTTTTTATTACAGTATGGAAGAAATGCTTTAGAAATTGTCATGAAATCTATTGTAAACTTAGATTCTCCTATGGTATCGCCACCTCCAGACTACCCTGGAGAATTCTTTAAAGGTAATTTTTTAAAATAAGCATAACAGAGGGAAGTGAGTACCACCAGCAGGAGGTACTAAAACCTATTGTGACGTGCATCGTTGTTTTTAGACTTCTTTGGACTGTAAATTACTCAAAAGTTAGAAATTGAAGGTTCTCAGACACCTAAGTTGACCAATTATAATAAAGCATTAGGTTTATTAAATTTCATTCAAATCAAGTGCTTTTGCTCTTGACAGCTTATTATGTGTTATTACTGGATTAATAGAGGAAAATGGTTTTGTTAGATTAAGATCACTATGCCAAATAGCTTTTAAAATTTAATTTTGAAGCTAAAGTACCTAGGTAAAAACCTGTGGAGGTCGGCGGGGGTGTAAGTGCAACGAAATTAGCCGTGTGTTAACACTTGTTAAAATCGGGTTATGAGTACCTGTTTGATTATAGAATACTTTTTACATTTATATGTGTTTGGAAATTCCTATGTTGAAAAAAGGAAGTTCTAGGTAGTGTTATAGAAATTTTTTGACCTATCCTGTAATCTGTAGAGTATATTTTACCCCATAAACGTAAGAAGTCTAGGTGATTTTAGTAGCTCAGGAAACTATGAAAATATTTTGGAAAATAAATAGATGTCAGATATTTGAAATATTGCTGTTGAGTTAGCATTTCTCACTAGGAAGTCCTTCCCAGTCAAAGCAGCATTTAGTTGGTGGCAGTCCATGTTGACATGCCTGTCGGGGTGCTTAGCATCACGGAGGGCGTTTACCAACAACAGAAACAAAGCCTTGGCCCTGTTCCTCCTTCCCTCCTTTCTCCCTCTCTCTCCCTCTCTCTCTCCCTCTCTCCCTCTGTCTCTCTCTCTCTCCCTCTCCCTCTCTCCCTCTGTCTCTCTCTCCCTCTGTCTCTGTCTCTCTCTCTCTCTCTCTGTCTCTGTCTCTCTCTCTCTCTCTCTGTCTCTGTCTCCGTCTCTGGTTTTTGCTCTTTTTTTTGGTCATTGGAAGTAGTGGCAAAAATAACTCTCCGCTTTATTCCTAATTTTTTGAAAGTGCATGTCAATCATCTTAAGTAATGGAAGGAATCTAAAAGTGTGTAATGAAGAGTCAGTCCCCCCCCCCTTAATTTCCGCCCGCCGAGATCACAGATGTTAACAGCCTGAACTGGGGCAGCCTTCTAGCATCTTTTCTCTGTGTTCGTCTAAACGCAGAGCTTTTCTTTTAAATGTTACTCATGTTACTTGCTATGTACTTTGCTCAATACATCATAGACTCCCTTACAAGTCGGCGGCTGTATCACTAACACGTTTTTAATAGTCGCATAGCATTCTATAGCTAGCTTACGTAACAGCTGCTTAATCATTCCCTCATTGATATTCAGTTGGTTTTCCCTTTTTTTTGCCATAACAAGTAGTGCTGAATTTATACAGCTATCCCTCTATACAGGTAATTCCCCCCACCCCCCCACCCATCGGATGGGTCCCCAAAGGAAGAGTTATTGCAGTAGAGATCTTTGGCCACGTAATTGTCACCCACAGAAACAACAATTTTGAGCCTGTAGCAGCGTGTTGGCTGATGAAATGAATGCGTACCTAGGATATCGTCGTGCTTCCTATTGACCCTTTTCTCTCCCTTGTTCTGCAAGGCTGAGTTTGAGCCTGAACCCCAGGACTTTTACAAACTCCGCCCTCCTAGTAACACAATTCAGAATACACTGTCATATTTGCTTCTGTTGTGCATCACCTTGTCGATACTGATAAGTAAGGTTTGGGAAAAAATGTTACATTCTTATTTATACTGTTATTTAAGGTAGTATTATTCTGCTGCATGTTCAAAGTTGTTTAGATTATGTGGGGATAACTGACCTCCACTGCCAGAGATGCTGTTGGAAAGATATTTTCTTGAACTAACAGTATTGAGGCTTGAGTACTGCGGCGTTTCAGAGGGCCTCAAGATCTTTGAGGACTGTGGGTTCCGTTTAATTCAGTTAATAGAAAGTGTGGACAATACGCAGTGTCTGAAAGCTAGAACTTGATCTCATCTGTTTAGTCAGGTAACAGCTTATCAACCTCTGAGGTTTTTTTTATAAACTCGCTTTCCTGCAGATGTCCGGCAAGGGCTCATAGGAGTTGGCCTGATCAGCGTGGAAGACCGCTCGGGAATCCTTACTCTGGACAAAGGTGATGGTGCTGGTTTGTATGCGCAGAGCCGGTGCTGCGTCGTTAAAGCCCGTTCTGCAGTTTATGCTTGTCTGTGTGAACGGGACGCTTCAAGTCCGGAGGTCTCAGTCTCCTGTTACTGCGTGCTCAAAAAGCACTCTGGGTGGCTTTTCCCTGCTGTGGTTATGCAGAAGAGATCAATCTCAGAGATCAGACAGATCCCCAACCTGTCCATACAGCAGCAGTTCCCACCCCAGATTGCACAGGTGATCAGTTGTCACGTTTTCTAAAATGTGCTGAACCGAGGCTGGCGCTCAGACGGGCTGTCTCCCAGAGCTCCCAGGTGTTCAGGTGGCCACAGTGGCACGTAACATCACTGACTCATAGTACTCACAGCTCTGCTAGTTAAGAGTCGGTGTTGGTCAAATACAGGGTGACGAAAGGTTACTTGACTTTGGGTGGTGAACACAACGTGATGTACAGATGACATATTTAGCATTGTACACTTAAATCTATATAATTTCATTATCCAGCGTCACCCAATAAGTTTAATAAGATTAAAAAAAAATAATGTTGGAGAACAAACATTCCTATGTGTTAAATTGTGTTGATACTTTTAGTAAGTGAGGTTGAAGATGCAAAATTCAATTTGGCAAACACGGCCTTTGCGCACGTACTGTGGTCGTGGTGATCACTTTAGCTAGAAATGGTCAGATCGTAGCTGCACTGTGAGCAGTGCAGGAGTTGTGACGGAAGGCCAGAGGAGAGAGTGAGACTTGGACTAAGCTTATTACATGCGTGCATGTTTAATTGTCATTCAAATGCATTAAATCTCTCATATGATCTTGTCATTGCAGATTATAACAACATAGGGAAATTCTTAAATAGAATTTTGGGCATGGAGGTGCATCAGCAGAATGCACTGTTTCAGTATTTTGCAGACACACTTACTGCAGTTGTTCAAAATGCCAAAAAAAATGGAAGATACGATATGGGAATCTTAGGTAAGTGGGGGAATGTTTTAAATGTCATGTGTATTCCTGATAAAATGTTCCTTTTACATTTATATGCTGCTTTTTCTTGTTTAAGATCTTGGTTCTGGAGATGAAAAAGTGAGGAAAAGTGATGTTAAGAAGTTTCTGACTCCGGGATATTCAACCTCTGGGCATGTAGAGCTATACACGGTAAGTTTGGAAAACGCGTCGATCCAGCGTGACGCCCTTCTGTGGTCGGCACTCACAGCAATGTTATTGTTTCTTTTATAGATTAGTGTAGAGAGGGGAATGTCCTGGGAGGAAGCTACCAAGATTTGGGCAGAGCTAACAGGACCAGATGATGGCTTTTACTTGTCACTGCAAGTAAGACTTTTTCCTTTAAATGTGAATTGTTCAGAAGTGTGTTTTCATTGCCAGCATTGAGATTCTCTGCTTTGTGCCTATTTTCCAATTATATTTAGTTTTCTTTGTTTTGGTAATTAACCATTGTAATTGTGAGTTCGTCCATTTATGTACATTTTCACTTAATATATTTGAGGGATGTTGTTAGATGCAGTTTTTTAAATTAATTTTTTTTTGAGCAAATTGAACTTTTTAAGTAATATCATGCCTTCCTTACTCCTAATAATGCTTTACGTCTAAAAGGTTCATTTTAACTACTTTTATTTAGGGTTTGCCTGTGGACAGAGCTAAGGAGGGAGAAATGTATGTGTGTGTATATACTTGTACATTTACATATAGACATACACACACACATGCGTACATCCATACAGAGCACAGTATCTTAAATTCATATTTTTAGTTCTTTTCAAAACCATGGAATTTTTATCTCATGTCTTCTCTGATATTTAGTTGTTTTCTTTCTTTTATATTAGTAATTCTTATTCTCCAGGGCACACAGGATGGTAAATATTATCGCTACTACAATTCAGTTTTCCTGAAAATTATTTTTTTAAAAAACTATCTTTTTTGCATATCTTTTTTCCATCTTAAAATGTAATCGTGCTATTCTGCATTGTCAGCATATGGCAATTACATAGTTCACTCTTCCCTTAAATCCTCATTTAATCTTAGCTCTTCAGGCAATTAATTGACATTTAATGCTCACCACTCACTCGCCCGTCCTCAGGTTAGCATCTCTGTGGTTCCTTATTGCGGAGCCTGTTCTGTAGTGGATGGGTCTCTCGTGAAGGGCTGATGGGAGCCTCACGCCCTGAGGTCTCGCATGCCTCTGGGTTTGTTCTTTTATACTTGAAAGACAGTCTTACCGAACGTGAGACTGAGATCTTCAGTTCACATTTTCTTTCCTTGAATTCTACTTAAATATGCTACAAATTCTTCTGAGAAAGAGTCGCCGTTAGAGTTTGATGAGCGCTGATTTCTTTCTCTCTTTAATTTAATTATTCTTTCGGTCTGCGTGCCGCAGTACTCTCGCTCTCTGAAGGCCGGTAGTTCTCTTAGAACATACGTTGGCATTAGTCGTTCTTGTCAGTATTCTCAGGTACGCGATACGCTCTTTCAGTGTGTAGTTTCACATCTTAGTATTTCAGGAAGTTTTCGGAATCATTTTTATTTGCAAAATGTTTAGTATTCTATTTCCTTGAATTTCTCCTTTATCAGGCAGGACTCCTTTTATCCATTATTGGATTCTTGTCCATCTTTACTTTGTTTTCGCTTGACTCCTTTTTATCTCTTCATTTCTTTTTCATTAACAGCTTTATTGAGATATAATCCATATACCATCCAATTCACTCACTTAAGTGTATAATTGTGATTTTTGGTATATCGCATTGTTAATTTTTAAAATCGCGGTAAAGTAACAATAGTTGCTGTTTTAACCATGTTTAAGTGTATAATTCAGTGGCATTATTTTCACAGCATTGCGCAACCATCGCCACCATCTATAAACTGAGTTTAACAAGGTCTCACCAAGATAGTAAGACTATGACTGTTAAACAGCCACTCTCCTTCCCCCTCCCGCAGCCGCTGGGAGCGTCTGATCTCCTCCTCTCTGTCTCTCTGAGTTTGCTCTCCTAGGTACCTCACGTACTTGGAATCAGCCACATTTGTCCTGTGCCCGGCTGCTTTCATTTAGCGCAGTGCTTTCAAGGTTCTCCCATGTTATAGCATGTGTCGGAATGTCATCGCTTTTTGTGACTGAATACTATTTCATCGTATGTATGTACACATTTTGCTTTTATTTGCAAATATTTATTGAATGACCAGCTGTACATGAAGACCTGGTTCAAGATGTAACCGCATAAAGTAGAGCATATATGATGATGCCACAGGCAGGTGAGACCATCAATCAATAAGCCCTCTGGAGCAGGAGTGCTAAACGTTTTGATAAAGTCAGATAGTAAATATTTTTAGGTTTTGCAGGCCATACATGGTCTCTGCTTTGTGGTTTTTTTCCCCCCCCGCACCCTTCTACCCTCCCATTGTTCGTAAAGCTTTGGAGCCTCAGGCCGGATTTGGTCCACAGGCCTGGTTTACTAGTCACTGATCCAAGAGCAGAGTGCTCGAACCGGATCTGGCTCCTGGTTGGTTGGTTGGTTGGTTTGAAAGTCTTCCTGAGATAATTGTAAATTCAGATGAGGTTTTAAGAATTAATACAGAGAAATTACTTGTACACCAATTTTCCCAATGGTAGTATTTTACAAAACTATAGTACGATGTCACAACCAGGATATTGACATAGTTCACGAGATTTTATTCGGATTTCTCCCTTAAATGGGATCTGGATGGGCCCACATAGGGTATTGGTTACTGTTTTCGTGCAAAGTCATTGCCAGCATCTAAGCATGGCAGGTTTTGGTGAGAGTGCTGGCCCCCGCTCTCGGTACCTGCAGCTGCGGCTGGCCGTGAGGGCTGGTGTCGCTGGTGTCCCGAGAAGGGCATTGTCTAGGGAAGGACCAGCTCTTTGTCTTGGCTTCACAGCAGTGAGCAAACGTGCGTCACAGTGTGTTGCACTTGTATTGACATTAGGAAAACCATATCAGAATCGCTTTCATTTCCTCTGTAATGTGACGGTTTATTTTATAATTATAATGAGTTAATCTGACACTACCAAGTCAGATTATACCGTTATTTGCTTGAAACCTTGTGTTCTCAGTATAAATTTATTGAATGTGTCACATGAACTGATAAAAAATTTTTAATGTAATTACATAAACAATGTTTCAGATCATTTGAGCAAGTAAAAGACAAAGGCTCTTTAGTATCCATGAAGAAAAAAGTGAAATATTAAGTCTTTTTCTTTTATCAGGATAAGAATTATCTTACTATAAAAATTTAGTAGCTCAACAAAGTATTCATTTCATAGAGGAGCTGGGGGAAATGTCTCTACTTTGCAACTTTTCTTTTTCTTTCAATTCCTCCCCAGAGATTTTCGCTGGGAAGCTCTTCACCATTCTTTAAAGGCGGTATCAATTAATGGAAATTAATATAATTTATAAAAGTTTATATAAAATTAATTTTCCATTCTTATTTTTCCTTTAATTGAGACTTTTTATAACTCCTTCCCCTTAGGATTTCTCTCATGAGTCCAACTTTTAAAAACTTTAAAAAACATATGTAAGTTCCATCATATCTAGTGCGCATCCTTTTCCCAATTCTGCATGCATAGGTTTCCCCTGTCGTAGCTTTCCTGTTTACCTATCACTTGGTTAGGTGATGCTGTCTCATTTCACCCTTCAGGAAACCATAGGGGTAGGTAGCACAGATGGCTTAGATGAATTCAGAGGACTGCGAGTGATCAAAATCACCTTGGAGGTTGTATTTCATTGTAACTGAAAGGAGAGTAACTTTTTTAACAACCACATTATGAAAAATTTTAAACACGGAGGTAAAAGAATTTTCCCGTGCATGCCGTTCATGCCCACTCCTTTGGGCCGTGAGTCAGGCGCATGGACTGGAACGTGCAGAGTTGTCTCCACTGCACATCTGCTTTAAAGCTTGTTCCAAACAATTTTCTAAAGACTGTCATGGCCCACGACCTATGCCTTCATCTTGGTGAGACCTTGTTAAACTGTCGTACTTTAGTTTCAAAAGATTCTGTTTGCTGCTGTGATGGTACAAAGAAAAACAAGTGTGTTTTGAGGTGTCTGGTGTCGAATCTTTATATTTTCCCACTTTTTTTTAATAGATAAGGAACAACAAGAAAACTGCCATCTTAGTTAAAGAAGTCAACCCTAAAAAGAAGCTTTTCTTAGTTTATAGACCAAATACTGGGAAACAGCTCAAATTAGAAATTTATGCTGATCTAAAAAAGAAATATAAGAAGGTATTTTTTCTTTTGTATACTATGCTATTTGATATTTATAAATACTTATAGTAACATAGAAGCTATGTTTAGAAGTGTTTTGTGTCTATGAAATTATTTTGTTGATTTTTTTTTTCTTTGATTACTGGAAATTTTTCAGAAAATTGTCGTTTTGTTATATTAATATCTTGGTCTTAAGTTTTATCTACCATGAAGAAACTGATAAGATGATTATTTGAAATAGCTTTTGTTGTCAGGACGGGAAGCTTGCATTGCTAACTATGAAAATGAGATTTTTTTAAATAAAGAGAAGATGTGCAAGACAAATTTCTTCCAAACAACTCTTGGTTTTATTGTGAACTGCTATGTTTATATTTTGCAATGATTTCTAGAAAAATAGTGAATGACTATTTTTCTTAACATGGTTATTAGTTATTATGTTTTTATTAGTATTACCTTATACTTCTGTTCTCCTAGCCGTTGTTGCTTGTAAACAATTATAATTAAGCCAGCTATTTGAAAAATTCGTTTCATAGGGGGAACCTCATGGAAGAACTTGTATGTGGTCCTCAAATGCAGCCAGCAGCAAGGGCCAGGTTTTCTGTACAGAGATGATTTTAAGTCGGCTTTAGAAACAAGATGAGGGAGTCAGTTTGTTTAAAACAAACCTGTTTCAGTGGAATCTTTGTCTTATTTCACAGGTGGTCTCAGACGATGCCCTGGTTCACTGGTTAGATCAGTACAGTTCGTCCGCAGACACTTGTACTCATGCTTATTGGTTAGTATTTTCACGTTTCTCACCGTATTTTCCAAAGTGTAATCAAGATTTAATTAAACGTGGCTTCACTCTTTAGCAATCTGCCCCTGTGAGTACATGAACAGCTTCACTGTTGTGAGGCGTGCCTCTTTCCATCACGGGCACTCGGAGTGTGTGGACCACACGCCGTTGAGGTGGCCCCTCGCTCTTCACTGAGGCTCTGTAACCACCAAGCAGCCATTGTCTGGGAGCCTGGATGTCTGTTCTCGATGTTAACTTTTATGTCCCTCTTTCTCTCCTTCTCTTCCTTTATTTTTTTCTTCCTCTCTTTCTTTCCGTTTTCTTTAAAGCTTTCCTGGTGTCTGAAATAGTTTTGTTTTTAAGGCTAGGTAGGGAGCTCGTAGGAGAGCACAGGAGCCTCAAGCGGCGAGCAGTAGCTGCAGGCTGTGCTGCTCGCCAGCTGGAGCTGTGGCCCTCAGGTCGTTGAGTTGTGTGCCACAGTGCTGATATCAGAGCCCGGACTGGCGTGTGTGTACACTCTGCACCCTTTAATTCTCTCTCTGTTTTCTTATCCATTAACTAGGTAATGGGGTATCTGGCCCACTTTATGAACAGGGGTATAAGATATAGATGAATTTTCGCTAGATTTTTTTTAGACACTTGTAGGTAGACAAATTTGCTTTGATGTGAGCAGTGTTTTTTGTTCGTTCTCATTTTGAGAGTGAATTAGTGCTTGTTGGAAATTAGGAAAAGTCTTTAAGATTAAATACTTTAGAAGTCAACCTACAAAAGTCCTCTCTAAAACATTTGCTTTGAGTTTTAGCGAGAAAAGTGCCCTAATACTGTGTATTCACCTTGAATTAATACTAGAAAGATAATTATTGATGAATTGTGAAAAGAATTTTAACCATAAAATTTTGACGTCTTTTTCACAGTTGTTTATAAATTTTCATATTTTTTTCGTGTGGGTGTTTGCTGAGGCCTTTCCCACAATATATTGGTAGTTTACTACAATAGAAATAATATGCAGCATTATTTTATAAGATAGCACTGATACAGTAAACTAAAACTGATACAGATATTAAAATGACAGAGGCTTAAATGGATATCAAAATCAGTAGATCAGACCTTTTATAGGGAGTCAGGCCTCAGAAATAACTAATTTTAAAAATCAGCAGTGATACCTTACATT
This sequence comes from Pteropus vampyrus, assembly GCF_000151845.1. Classification (NCBI taxonomy): domain Eukaryota; kingdom Metazoa; phylum Chordata; class Mammalia; order Chiroptera; family Pteropodidae; genus Pteropus; species Pteropus vampyrus. The sequence continues at coordinate 329,077 of NW_011888804.1, forward strand.
GGAAAGGATAATTCATTGTGTCAACAGGATTATAATCGAAGAAACTATCAGTAAAGGCAAATGATGCTGGGGCATCTCCCACTTGAAATTTGGTAGACGTGCGGGCCTTTTCCGTGTGTCTTTGTACATAAGCTTTCCCCCCATCTCTCCTAGGCGCGGCAACTGCAAAAAAGCAAGCTTGGGATTAGTTTGTGAAATAGGCCTTCGTTGCCGCACATATTACGTGTTATGTGGCTCAGTACTGAGTGTCTGGACCAAAGTCGAGGGTGTTCTAGCGTCTGTCAGTGGCACAAACGTGAAAATGCAGATAGTTCGGCTAAGAACAGAGGATGGACAGCGGATCGTAGGTGAGTCGATTTTTTTTTTTTTTTTTTTTTTTAAGATTAAGCTCTGGGGAACAAATCATCCTGTTTTTTTCTCATTTTGTTTCTTACATCTTAGACTCTTGACACTCATGTCTAGTAGTAGGGTAGAGCTTGCTTTTATGTTCTTAAAAGGTTGAACAGAAGTTAAGCCTTTGAAAGGACAGTGTTGATTCCGGCCGAAGCCCGGTGTCGTCTTCCGTTTTATGCTGCTCTTGCTCCCCACTCCCCTGCCTCGCCGTCACTGCCTGCACAGGCTCGCAGGCTCCCTGGCGTGGGGACGCAGCTCCGCCTCTTGCCCAGATGCTCTGAAGTCTGCCGTGTGACGTTTATTGAGCCAGATCGAGACTGGATCTCAAAGCCACTGTGGACAGAGGATGGACCGGAGTCCTGCAGGCGGCAGGGGCTGGCTGTGCCCCCACCGCTTGCTCAGTTACAGGCTTCACGGGGGTCCATCCGGTTGCCACACTTTCCCCGTCGCTTCATCTTCGTCTCATTTGCAGCAGCCTTCCTCGGTCGTGTGCTGCAGATGGGCCGCCTGTGGCCAGAGTCAATTCATGGACACTTTTTTGACCCTCAAGAATTGTTGTTTTACATTTTCGTTTGAATTAGTTAGCAACAGTTGAAAATCAAAGGCCTGGATTTCCATCTTCTTTTTTAAAAAGTGAAACAAAACACAGCGGCTTCTCTGGAACATGGAGCTTCTCTTCCCACGTGGGGGAGTCGGACGTTCTCTTACCCCGGGCATGCACTGCCCAGTTTGCTGAGGTCCGCACCGTGCCCACTTAGAGGTTTCCTGCCTCAGTCAGCAGTGGAGTTTGCAAACACTACCTTGGAGTCTTTTGGCTCGTGCCAGAGAAGGTGGCGTTTGACACGTTTGTGGACCTGCGAAGAGAGAGTAGCTAGGAAGGTGCTGCACTTGACCTTCTGTCCCTCCACCGAGGAGGTGGGGTGACGTGGACACAGGCACATGCTCAGGTGTTTGTGGGCAGTGCTGCGGGGGAATCGGGTTTCCTCTGAAAGGGCTATTTCAGGTGTGAGGTATTCCTGTAGTTGTGGGGTCTCGTCCATTACACTTGGTATTACGCCCATTTGGAATTGTCTGTGATGTGTAGAACACCATATGGTCTCCTGGATGCCACCTTCGTAAAGTCTTATTTCTAATTGCAGGTTTGATCATTCCCGCAAATTGTGTGTCTCCTCTTGTAAATCTCCTGTCAACTTCAGACCAGTCTCAACAGCTTGCGGTCCAACAGAAGCAGCTCTGGCAGCAGCGTCACCCCCAAAGCATCGCCAACTTGAGCAACGCATAAGAACAGACAGGTTTCAACATGGATGTATCTGAAATGCTGTTGAAGCTTATCATTTGCATAAAAATCAGGGACAGTTTCCAAAGAATTATAATTTTTTTCAGTTGTGCTCTCTCTAGTTAATTTTTTTGGGAATAAGGACAAACCTGGAATAGATAGCAAAGCCGAAGATGAGCAGTGCCGATGGTGGTGCATATGTCTTTCCTTTCGCTTTGCCCATGGTACTTCCCATGCGCTTCTGCTCTGGGCGAGCAGAGGGGATGTGCGCGTGCGTGTGTGTTCGTCTGTTTGTGAGTTTGTTAAAGGCTACGAACCACAGTTGGTTTAAAAACGCTTGGAACTTCCCAAACTGGCTTTACTTCATGTTACACAGTGCTCAGGGTTAACGCAGTCCATCCATGCCATTGCTGCGGGAGTTATCCCCGGACGCATGTGTTTGAGTCTATAAATATAGAACATATATATCGGTTTCTTTTTCCAACTTATTAAACACTAGGTTTATTAAAGCATGAAATGAAAGGTTGCACATCATGCGTTCAGGTTCTTTTCTAGTTTTTGTTCTGACAGTGCATGTCTTTGAAAGCATGCGTAAACAAGATTAACACAGAAGTCCGGTTACGGAGAGAAACATTTGTAGGTGTATAGCATTGGTTATTGCATTTTTATAATGTTTATACCTGGGTGTTGCTTCTGGCCCTGTGAACCTCTCCCCCTCCCCCATTCTCCCTGCCCCAGGTTTCTTGTCAAGGTGACGAGTACAGACTTTTTTTTTGTGATAAAATTCCTAAAAGTTCATTTTAATGTATTAATAGTATTCCTAATGAGTGCTGCAAAAATGGCTACAAGCCTGCTTTTCTCAAAATTACATTTTCCTTAACTTAAAGGTAGTTTTAGGAAGAAGTACAAATCAGCTTCCATCTTGCAAACAATCTTTTTTTTACTTCATTTTCTTAATTTGCTTTGTCACTCATAAAAAAGGAAACCGTACTTGAGCTGTAAACTAGACAATGAGGAAACACTTGAGGCTTCTGCTGTATGTTTATTTCTTGTTGTTGTTGTTACCCAGTAACTTGAATATTGTTTAATGTGTTGTAAGACATTGTAGAGTTTATCTCAAGCTGTTAAAAATGGTAATGTACAAATGTGAATAGACACTTATCTATAATATGGGTAAGTTTTGTTTTGCCTATAATAGATGTTTTATAAAAACAAGTGAGGGGACAATTGGTCTTTTTGTTTCCTTTTTTTGTTTCCTTTTTTTTTTTTTTTTTTTTGCTTGCACAGGTTGCACTATTGAAAAATTGAGATTGTATAAACCTGGTCAAAAGCTGCAAGATGCCAGTCTTGTAGATGTCAAATAAAAAGTTCTTACCCTAATGAGAAGTGGACTCTTGCTTAGGCCCTCTCCGCCCTCAGAGGCAGTCTGTGGCGGCCATCGGCAGCCCTCGGGCGCACCCCGCGTCCCAGGTCGCCTTCGTTTTGGCTTAAAACCTACCCCTCAAAGTTGAGGCGGTGTTGAGGAAAGGGTAAAATGAGAGTACTTTTGAATGTTTATCAAGTTAAGTTCTCCTTTGTTACTTTTTAAACTTCTCTCGGAATCGGGCGCGCTGTACGTACGTGCTGGAAAGCCGGGGCTTTGTTCCTTTAGAGCCCCAGTTTGGTCACGTCCAGTTTAGTTGTGTCAGGTTTCCCACAAGTTTTCTTTCTTTGGATTTATTTATTCTTGCTGCCTAAAAGAACAGATTGAGAATAATTTCTGTTCTTTGGCATATTTTGCCCAGCGGATGCAATTTTTTATCCTCAGTCTAGTCCTGTATCTCAGGCAGTGGTTCATACGCGTATCAACCAGTTAGTTCCCGGGCCGGGCACAGAGACCCACTTGGCAGCCAGCAGCAGCCGGATTCCACCTGCAGCAGATGCAGCAGACTTCCCAGGTCCGCTGTTTTTAACCCGGCAGCCCCGTCAGCTCCCATCATACTGAGGTGGACAGAGCTGGGGAGGGAAGCAGAACCAGCCTGCCCCTCCAGTGAGGCCACATGGCAGGGCTGGGGAAGATAGGCTCTCGTGGGTTGTTGGCCTGACTTCCCTTTTGCGTGTGAGGGGATCTTTTTTAGTAAGCCACGGTTTTCCCCGAGCAGCGTCAGTATGAGGATTCCTTAGCATGCAGGTAGTCGACCCCCACGCTCGACGATGTAATGCTTGCTCTTGGAATAGCTATCCTGATACAAAAGGGCCCTACATCTGTTCTGTTCTTTGTAGGACAGCTTTGTTTTGCTTTTTAAAAATCAGGTTTAGAAATAAGACCTGAAAACTCTCAGTAGACCTCAAAAAGACAGCCAGTGTAATGGGTGGGGACTGAGGTGCCTTCCTGCCCCTGCCCTCCATGGGGTGGTGTGCGTGGAGCACCCAGAGCCTGCTGCCCATCCCCCCTGGAGGAGAGCATGCGACCTTTACACTGTGCCCTTATCTAAGTCAGCAGGTTCAGGTTGGCCGGCACAGGAAAACCCAGCATCCGAGGTCCTCTTCTGTCAAAAACCAAGTCTTAGCAGTTCACTTCTTTAAAACAGGTCCGTGTATTTCAGGATCTGAATGCCACGTCCGAACCCGGGGCGTTTTCGAACCCAGTGCGAGTCCATTTGGCTTCTGCGATGCCTTGTCTCCCTTTTTAGCAATATGGCTCTGAGCACAAAGACTGGGTCGTAAATCACGATAGTGTTTTCAGAGTTTACAGTGTCGATTATACTGAAAACCACTTCCCGAGGCCAGAGCTGCTCAGATGGCATCTTGGGGACGACTAGTGTCCCCCTGAGTTAAGCAACCTCCACGCCACAAGGCGTCTGTCTGCAGCTTAGAGGGATTATCCGGATGCGTATCAATGATGTGAATCCCTGAAAGTATTGAAGTATTTCTTTAAACACAACTTGATCAAAAAGTAAATGACTTAAGCAATTTTCCCTTTCGCTGCTAAGTTGCAGATACACTCTTGAATATCTTTTCTTTACATGTGTGTATAATTAGCAAGAACTTGCATCCAAAGCAATGTAGTAGTGTGTGTACATATATATGTATTTATTCCAATCCAGTTAGCACTTAAGAAACCTTTTTGAGTTGCCACGATAAACCTTTTAATTTTATTTTGCTTCATCTGTAAAGGTAAACGTTCTAGATGACCAAGCTCCAGGGAGAAGAAATAGTGTTTTAGAGGCAGAGTTTTCTGGCTGGTGGCCCTTGGACATTCATTTGCTAATATCCGTATGATGTCATTAGAAGGCTTCCTGCTTGACGAGAAAGGGCACCGGGCAGCATCCATCCGCGGTCCTCTTAGCATAAAGGAAACAGCCATAGATGGGAAATGGTCGATGCATCTCAGCTTATGAAAGTAGGAGCAGAGGCTATTTTCCCTTCGGGTCCTTTTCTTGATACGATACTAAGAGGAAGGTCCTATCTAAATATTCTCATTTAAAAAATGTACCTGAGTGATAGTTGATAGTGTCTAAGAACGGTGCTGTGTGAAGAGTCACTATTAGGCTGGCCCCAGGGGATAGAGGTTTGGTCAGTTCAGGCATCCCAGCAACAACGGGAGCCACTGTGATGATGGGTGTTTGTTGCCCCCCCTCCCTGTGTCTGGGGTCTCCCTGGCTAACACCACACCCATGCA
>NW_011888804.1:335461-343725 GCF_000151845.1 Pteropus vampyrus
TGGTGCACGCTAGTGTCCGTGTTGACAGGTGACGTTAGGCAGTGTACTTCAAGAACAGTTGTCCCCCCAAAAAGAGCGACACAGCTGCTGTAGAGGCTTCCTCGAGCCTGCAGCTCATGAGTCGGTTCAGGGCTGAGGGTGCAGCAGGCCGTTAATGGAGGAGGGGCTGGCCCCGGCCCCGGCGGCCGCTCTCACCCTCCTGGTGGTGCTGCGGATCTGGCCTGAAGCAGTCGCGGCCTCGGAGCTTCTCAAGGAGCTTCTTAACCATGTGCTGCTGACGGTGGAGCCCCGGAGGCGAACCCTGGGTGGTGACTCACGGATTCTGCCCGTTTAAGGAAATGTTCCTCTGTGACTTTCAGGGAAGAGCGCCGTGAGCACTTCTCAGCCTTTATTCACAAGCACGCTTCATCCCTTGCTGTTGAACTGGGCAGGCTTCTTGGAAATTTCAAAGTAGTCTGTATTTGGCTAAGTCCTGGGAACCTAACTTGTCACAAGTAGGGCCCGTCAGCCATTAGCTCCCGTGTACATCCCTGTTCCAGCCGCCCCGCCCGGCTCGCTCCCATCCGGCGCCCACAGAGCAGCTGAACTGTGCGCCGCGCAGCCGCAGCCGCGTCCTCTGCCGCGATGTGGCTCCACACAGTTAAGCTAAGACTGTCCCTTTCCTGCAGAGTCGAGCCAGGGACGCATCCTGGGAAAGTCGGTTCTTTTCGATTCTTGCAACTCAGGCCTCCTGGGGCTGCAGGTTCACCCGCAGGCCCCCCCCCAGTGAGAAACCCGGCTTTTCCACCGACCCCACCCCAAGGGCCTTTCCTGCTATGATGACAGTATTTGTGGCACTGAAGAGGGTAAAGAAGCTTGAGCCTTCTCGCTGACTTCCACTTGATGGCGCAGAGAGCTTTTTTTCTACGTAGCACACTGCAGTCTCATCGCCATCAAAAAAATCATCCTGTTCATGGTTTATACTGAATTTGCAAACTACTGATATGATTTTTCAATAACCACTTGTATCTACCATCAACCATGAGAGGTGGGAAGAGGTACATGGTGCCTCTGCAATAAAACTCTTGCCAGGTTCTACCTCCGCTGAGCAAAGGGTACTTTTATATGTAGGTGTAGACCTCCCTCCCTCACGAACCCGACACGGTGCGTCTCGAGACAACACACGATGGAGTCCAAAGACAGTTTGAAACAAAAGTGGGTGTGAACTCTGGGGTTTTATTTCCTTCTCTTTTTTTAATTCTCCCTTTTGATATCGCTCCCCCGTTTTGAATGTCGGCGTGTGACGGGTGCGTGCCGCTTTCACGACACGGCTTCACCCAGCCCTCCGTGTAACCCGGGACCAACTGGCCAGAAGCGATTGTTCCCGCCGTTTTGCTATGTAACTTTAACGACTGGGTCTCATGCAATAAAAATATTTGGGGCTGCATTCTGCGAGGTTTTAACCCTTGCGAGTGAGAACGATCGACCGTGAAGCGTGAACAAATTCTGTATTTAGTTGTTGTGTTTTTGTTTTTGTTCTTTTTTCTTTTTTCTTTTTTTGTAAGATTCTTAAATAAATTAAACGGCTGATCTGCTGCTGCTCTCTCCGTGTTTTCTCTGTCCCGGTTCTGAGCTGTGTCTGTGCCACCACGCTCACCTAGAGAGCGGCTGTTCTGTTGGCACTGTGCGTAGAGTTCCAGAAGACTTCTCACGGCGTGGATAAAATGGAACCCAGCACTCGCTAGAGCAGAAAGTGAAACGGCAGTGTAGGCCAAGGTCCAAGTCCTTGTCACCGCTCCTGAGACTCAGGTCGCCAAGTGCCCTCCCCGAACGATGCCATAAGACAAGGTAGCCACGAAGGTTGGAGGACTTGGGGCACGAGGCTTCCTGTTCAGATTCCCTTACTGGTGTCAAGCAGCGAACCGAGCAGTGAAGCAACCTGCGGGTCTAACGTTGCAGCTTATGAAAAAAACAATATGAAAAAACGAACCAATTCAGACGAGCGACGGGCGCTGTCGGGCACTCGGTGTGTTCGCCTCTGTAGTCCGCCATCTGGTAGTGTTCAGATGAAGTTACGTGGCTTCTAAGTTACGAAAGGCCTTCTAGCTTCTAATCTTCGTGGAGTTGGTGCCCGTATTTAATATTCATGTGTTCAGTGAGTGTTTAATAAGCAACCGCTGTGTCTCTAGCGTGGGGCCGCGTGAAGTCCCCAGGAGTGGCTCCTCCGGGGTAGTTTCTCTGATGTCAGACACAGTGAACAGGTGAGCAGACTGTTCCCGGGGGCGGTGGTGGCCCTGGGCGTGGGGAAGACAGCATCAGGGATGCTTGCGGGCCTGCCCGAGGCTGGGGTCCGAGGACCGATGACCGCGTAGTTGGTGTCCGACTGCCCTGCAGCTGGAGTGGATGGAGAGAAGCGCGTGGCGATGTCATACTGGCGCTGAGCTCACGGGCAGTGCTTGGCCAACGGGTCCAGGCAGCAGCCTGCTCTGGACGAGAGGAGTCCGAGGGGTTGTGGATGAACAGGAGCGAAGATGTCTGGAAAAAGAGGATGGATCGGTGCCCAGAAGGGTGACTAGACCCCACTGCCCCATGCGGGAGCACCCTTGCTGTCACTGTGGGAATGAGCGGAGCACCCACCCAGGAGCTCCTTAGCGGGGGCGGGCTGGGGGTGGTGCTGCTCCCTCTAGGCCTGGAGCAAGGTGCCCCGAGCGGGGAGGGAGAGAGGGATTTTTTTTTTTTAAATGTTTGGAATATGGCTTGTTTGTGAGTCTTCCATGTGGGATTTGAAATGCTCGAGCGAGTCATTCTCTTTGTAGCTTGCAATGCTTAAGGGAATTTAATCAAATTGGTAAATGTGTTAAATGTTTAGGAGAATTTAATCTGTCAGATGCATAAGATAATTGAGCATTAATTGAAGAACGAGCGAAAGGGAGTGTTTTCTCTTTTAACTAACATTTTACGAAAATATTGGTAAGTCGAGCTCGGAGACTGAAAGGAAACTTGCTTTAAAATGGAAAACCTTTAACAAACTGAGTATTAATTAGAATGAGAAACGAGAGGCCAGACTCCACGTAGAGCTTCCGCATCCGACTGCGTTATTCCGTTCTGGTTCACGTTGACCTTGTTCCCCTTTTGTGTTTTCTCTGTACTCAAGTCTGCTCTCAGCCCAGCCACGTGTCCCCCCTGGGTCCCCCACACTACTGGCACGTGGGCCAGGCCATTCTTTGGAGGGCGGGGTCCTGTCCTGGGCACTGTAGGATGTTTAGCAACATTCTTGGCTTCTACCCACTGGTGCCAGCGGTTTACGCTGTGCCTCCCCCCCTAGCCGTGACAGCACCAAACGTCCCCAGACATGGCTAGATAACCTCCGAGGGACAAAGTCGCCCCTGGTTGAGAATCACTGCCCTAGGCAAATTAGTCACAAAGAAGCAAAAAGCCAGTAATTGTGTGTGTGTGTGTGTGTGTGTGTGTGTGTGTGTGTGTGTGTGAGACAGAGGACAAGGCCCAGGAACAAGGGGCCACCACCCCTGAGGTACGCGAAATACAAATGTTAACTGGCTGGTGGTTTGGAGTATGTACCATACAATTTCCATAAGTATGAATATTTATCAGCTAGTCATTTGAGAGCATGATGTAAAGAAGCCATCTGTGAAGGCCTTTATGGAGAGAAAGGAGGCTAAAAGAAATGTGCAAAATGCTTATTTTTAGAGTCCAATTCTCGGTGAGTTGGCTTCGTCCTCTGAAAGCTGCCCACTCGGGGCGTCAAGTGCATTGTGGGGTTAGGCGAGGCAAGTGTCACGCTATGGGTGCCAAATCACCGTTGCCGAGTCGAGAATTACCAGCAGGCATGCAAAGGGAAGATGGCCAGGTGGATGCTAAATTCGTCTGCAATACTTCATTTTTACGTTTTTGGTTGGTCGTTTGCTTGAATAAGTAACAGCAGCACACGACAGAAGTCAACAGGCAGATGAGAACACGCAGTGAACATTGTCTTCTCTCTGCCCCCAGCGCTCCGTCCCCGTCCTCTCTCCAAGGCAGTCACCCTTGCCAGTTTCCTCAGTGTCCGTTCTCGGGGAGCTTTCCGGGGTAAATCTTTGAGTATCGCAAGACATGCTTTAGCTTCTGTTGTTTACCTTTAGTTCCAGGCAGGATTCGTTTTCTCAAAGATTGATGTGCAAGCCCTTTAATTTTTGAAGAAATCCAAACTAGAATAAGTTACCCATTGCAGGCAATTGGGGAAATTCGACAGCATGAGCCTTCGGTAGAAAGGTGAGTGATGAAGGTGGCCACTCGGAGCAGGAAGAGGTCCCTAAACTCCCTTTCATCTCAAGTCTTCGATCAGATGATACGATGCTCTCAATTCCTGCATTATTATTGGGTTTCTGTTTAGTCCGTTCCCACATTTATGTTTGCGTGTGTGTGTTTCTTGTTCAGAGGCATCGATGGGAAAATAGGTGTATCGTGTCCCCAGATGTCTATCTGTATGTCCCATTTTTGGTGTTCTGTTCTACCCATAGGGAATCAGGCCTGAGAAGCATGAACTTTTGTGCCCTGAAACAGATTGGCGTACGGCCCACGGGTCGATCCAGTCCACCTCCTGGTTTTGAATGACTGTGAGCCAAGAATAGTTTTCACTTTCTTAAATTTCAGGTTGAAAAAAAATAATAAAATGAAGACTATTTTGTAATGTGAAAATTACATGAAATTCTAATTTCAGTATTCAAAACTGAAGTTTTATCGGCACGCAGCCATGGTGCCGCCTCTTAGGCTTTGTCAAGGCTGCTTTGGCACTACAAAGGCAGAATTGCCCAGTTAGGGACTAGATGGCCTGCGAAGCCTAAAATATTTACTAGCCGATGCTTTCACAGGAAAAGCTTTGCTGTCGATGTTGCCCCTTTTCGGGGTTTTAACTCTTAGACACAGAAGGAAGTGGAGAAAACGAAAAAAATCTAGATCCTGTTTTGTATGAAGCCTGTTGTATGTAGGTTGGATGGATGGTGTCGTCCGCCCCCCCCCCCCCAACACACACACAAAGATATGTCCACCTGGAATCTAAATGTGACCTTTTTGGAAAAAGGTCTTTACAGATGTAATTACGGATCTTGAGATCATTTGGATTGGGGGGTGGGGTCCTAAATTCAATGACAAAGTGTTCTTAGACAAGAAAGGGGAAAGACACACAGAGAAGGTGCCATTTGAAGGCAGGATTGCAGTGATCTGCCACAGGTCACCCAGAAACCGGAAGAGGCAAAGGATTCTCTTCGAGAGCCTTTGGCGGGAGCTGGGCCCAGTCAGCACCTCGATTGTGGACTTCCAGCCTCCAGAAATGCGAAAGAACAAATTTCTGTTGTTTTAACACCAAGTTAGTGGTAATTGGTTATGGCAGCCCCTAGGAAACTTAACGCATCTGTGAGCAGGAAGGAGAGGGAGAGCTAGAGTCCTTCCTGCAGAAGACAGCTAATCTCACTTTGTCCCCTTTCGAAGAGCACATCAAGGTCATTTATGGAACGTTCTTTGCCTGTGCCTGGCTAGAACATCCAAGGACGCAGTTCCTCCCCTTCAAGAAGCTCAGACTCATGAAGGGGACAGATCAGGTTAAATGCCATAGCAAGCATTCAGAGGGGGAGCGGTAGCCGGTCAGGAAAGGCTTTTCAGAGGGCGGGATAGTGGAGCTGGGCCTCGATGGATGAACAGGAGTTTGCCAAGCAGAGCACAAGGGCAAGTTGGTGTGATGAAGGCGAGATACGGGAATGAACAAGTCCTGAGGGCATAACCCCGTCTGGCCTGAAAAGTAATAAACAGTGGGAGGTGGGGACGGGGTGGGGGAGGTAACAACTGGACTCTAGTGGGGTAAGAGGAGATATCTAAATGTGGCTGCCATGCCTGAAAAAATAAGCTTCATGACAACATGGGGCTACGTCTCCTTGCCGCCCCCAGAATAGTGACTGACACTTAGTAGACAGTAAATATTTGTTAAATAAAAGGGGGAAAAGCATATGGTCTAAGTAGGCGCAGAAAAAGTATTAGACAAAATCCCACACTTTCATGATAAAAACACTCAACAAACTAGTAATAGAAGAAAACGCAACTTGATAAAGAACATCTATGACAAGCCCACAGCTAACATCATACTAAATGGTGAAACACTAAAATCTTGCCCACTAAGGTTAAAGGCAAGGGTGCCTGCATGCTCTCGCCACTTCTACCCAGAATTATTCTCGAGGTTCGAATCGGGGCCATTAGCCAAGAAAGAGAAATAAAAGAGATCTCGTTTGGAAAGGAAGACTTAAAACTTTACTTGCAGATGACATGATCTTATATATAGAAAACTCTGAAGAATCTACATACACAAGCTATCAGAGCTAATAAGTGAGTTCAGAAAAGTTGCAGGATATAAGACTAAAAAAAAATCAGATGTATTTCTACATACCAGCCATGAATGATCGAAAAATTAAAGTAAGAAAATAATTCTACTTACAATAGCATCAAAAATAGTGAAATACTTAAGAAGCATAAGACCTGCACACTGAAAACTATAAAACATGGTCGAAATTACATAAGACCTTTCTCAATGGAAAAACATCTTGTGTTCATGGATTGGAGGAGTTCATATTGCAATTAAGATAGCAATACTCCCTAAATCGATACACAGAGTTCATACAAGCCCTGTCAAAGTTCCAATTTGTGTGTGTGTGTGGCAAAAACAGACAAGCAGATCCTAAAACTCATATGGATATGCAAGGGACCCAGAATAGCCAAAACGATCTTGAAAGAGAAAAACAAAGTTGGAGCACTCAAACTTCCTAAATTCAAAGCTTATTATTACAAAGCTACAGTCATCAAAGCAGTAATCAAAGTGGAATAGAATCGAGAGTCTAGGAATAAACCCTAATCTTTATCATCAGTTGATTTTCAACAAGGGGTCAGGACCATTCAAGGGACAAAGAACAGTCTTTTCAACAAATAATGCCAGGACAACTGGATATCCACATGCAAAGAATGAATTTAGGCCCACCTCACAGCATACACTAAAATTAACTAAAAATGGATCGAAGACCTAATTTTAAGAACAAAAACTATCAAAACTCTTCGAAGAAAACACAGGTGAAAATCTTCATGAACTTGGACAAGATACCATACCAAAAGCACAAGCAAACCAAAGGCGGGAAAAAAAAAAAACATATATTGGACTTCATGAAAATTAAAAACTTGTATGTCAAAGTACCCTATCGAGGAATCGAAAAGACCACCCAAAGAATGGGAGAAACTCTTTGCAAGTGATATATTTGAGAAGGGACCAGTATCCTGAATATGTAAAGAATTCTTAGAATTTAACATAAAAAGAAAACAAAAAAATAGGAAAAGGATCGGAATAGATGTTTCTCCAAAGAATATATACGAATGACCAGTAAGCATGCTCAACATCACCACTCATCAGGGAAATACAAATCAAAACCGGGAGATACTAGTTCACTCTCACTAAGATGCCTAAAATTAAAAAGTCAGATAATAACAAATGCCGGTGAAGATAAGGGGAAATTGGCACCCTCATACACCGCTGATGGGAATGTATGGGAATGGTGCAACCACTATGGAAAACAGTTTGATAGTTCCTCAAAAAGTGAAACATAGAGTTACCGTAAGACTCAGCAAATCCATTCCGGTATACGCCCCAAAGAATCGAAAACATGTTCACACAGAAACTTGTTCGTAAATGTCCATAGCAGCCATATTCGTAAGAGACAAAAAGTGGAAACAACCCAAACGTCCGTCAACTGATGAACGAATAAACAAAATGTGGTCTATCCATACAATGGAATGTTATTCAGCCATGAATAATAAAGAGATAACGTACTGATATGTGTTCTAGTGTGGATGAACCTTGAAAAAAACATTACACTAAATGAAAGAAAACAGATACAGGTCATTTATTGTATCATTCCATTTATAGGAATGTCCAGAATTGGTACGTCCATAGAGACAAATAGGTTAGTGGTTGCCCAAAGCTAGGGGTAGTGGGAAAGGGGGAGTAACTGCTATTGGGTATAAAGTTTCTCTTTGGAGTGACAGAAATGTTCTGGAATTAGTGATGATGATTGCTCAACTCTGTGAATATACTAAAATCCCTTAAATTTTATACTTTAAAGAGTGAATTCTATGCCAAATGAATTGTATCTGAATTAAAAACAAGAGGAAAAAATATTTTTCAATGATGATCGGGATTTAAAGTGAGAAGGTGGGTATCATGGTAAAAATACACAATATTGAAAGAGAATAGCCCAGAA
>NW_011888804.1:343775-346274 GCF_000151845.1 Pteropus vampyrus
TAATCTTTATCATCAGTTGATTTTCAACAAGGGGTCAGGACCATTCAAGGGACAAAGAACAGTCTTTTCAACAAATAATGCCAGGACAACTGGATATCCACATGCAAAGAATGAATTTAGGCCCACCTCACAGCATACACTAAAATTTACCAAAAATGAATCGAAGACCTAATTTTAAGAACAAAAACTATCAAAACTCTTCGAAGAAAACACAGGTGAAAATCTTCATGAACTTGGACAAGATACCATACCAAAAGCACAAGCAAACCAAAGGCGGGAAAAAAAAAAAACATATATTGGACTTCATGAAAATTAAAAACTTGTATGTCAAAGTACCCTATCAAGAAATCAAAAAGACCACCCAAAGAATGGGAGAAACTCTTTGCAAGTGATATATTTGAGAAGGGACCAGTATCCTGAATATGTAAAGAATTCTTAGAATTTAACATAAAAAGAAAACAAAAAAATAGGAAAAGGATCGGAATAGATGTTTCTCCAAAGAATATATACGAATGACCAGTAAGCATGCTCAACATCACCACTCATCAGGGAAATACAAATCAAAACCGGGAGATACTAGTTCACTCTCACTAAGATGCCTAAAATTAAAAAGTCAGATAATAACAAATGCCGGTGAAGATAAGGGGAAATTGGCACCCTCATACACCGCTGATGGGAATGTATGGGAATGGTGCAACCACTATGGAAAACAGTTTGATAGTTCCTCAAAAAGTGAAACATAGAGTTACCGTAAGACTCAGCAAATCCATTCCGGTATACGCCCCAAAGAATCGAAAACATGTTCACACAGAAACTTGTTCGTAAATGTCCATAGCAGCCATATTCGTAAGAGACAAAAAGTGGAAACAACCCAAACGTCCGTCAACTGATGAACGAATAAACAAAATGTGGTCTATCCATACAATGGAATGTTATTCAGCCATGAATAATAAAGAGATAACGTACTGATATGTGTTCTAGTGTGGATGAACCTTGAAAAAAACATTACACTAAATGAAAGAAAACAGATACAGGTCATTTATTGTATCATTCCATTTATAGGAATGTCCAGAATTGGTACGTCCATAGAGACAAATAGGTTAGTGGTTGCCCAAAGCTAGGGGTAGTGGGAAAGGGGGAGTAACTGCTATTGGGTATAAAGTTTCTCTTTGGAGTGACAGAAATGTTCTGGAATTAGTGATGATGATTGCTCAACTCTGTGAATATACTAAAATCCCTTAAATTTTATACTTTAAAGAGTGAATTCTATGCCAAATGAATTGTATCTGAATTAAAAACAAGAGGAAAAAATATTTTTCAATGATGATCGGGATTTAAAGTGAGAAGGTGGGTATCATGGTAAAAATACACAATATTGAAAGAGAATAGCCCAGAACATTTGTGGAAGGGACTGGGGCAGGCTGCTGATATCGATTCTTCCTGGGAGGACATGGAGGTACCACGAACAGCTCACAGGGGGCGGAGCCAGGGTGAGTGGCCAGGTGTGTCTGCCCTTGTAGCTTGTAGCTGCCCACCTGCACTGTTCAATAGGAAAACCGCTAGTCCTTGTGGCTATTTGGGGGCTCGAAAGGTGACTAATGTGAATTCAAATGCGTTGTGAGTCGACATTGTATGATAAAAGTAATGCGATGTATCTTAACTTCTTAACATTCATTACATATTGAAAACAGTGTTCTGGATATGTTGCGTTAAAATACGCTAAAAATTAATTTCCCTGGTTTCTTCTTCCTAAAATGTGTCTACTAAAAAATTGAAAATTACATATGTGGCTCGCAATATATATATATTGGACAGTGCTGCTCTAGAGTATGGGCCCCTGGGGGATGTAGGAGGTGACAATTTATTTATGAAATAAAATTTTGCTGAGCGTCCTCGGATGAACTAGCCTAAAGCTGATCACAAGGGGTGCTGGTTAAGCTGGAGAGGGGATGTCACCTGCACCTTCGCCTGCACGGTGTTCCTGGCTTCCTGGGCAGAGCAGAAGCTTCCTCACTAGGTGCCCACGTGTCTGAATGTCTTGTGACGAATTTAAAATTTTGCAAGCCACGGTGATTAAAAAGGACAGAAAAGGGTGTGCATCTTGTGTATTTTTACAGCTTAGCTATACAAGCAGAACTCCAAGAAATCAGACCTTCAAAAGCTTAATCATCTAATCCCAAATACATCTGATTATGGTCCAGTCAGAATTGAGGATGAGCTGGGGTGGGGTGGAAGGAGGGCCAGACGTTGTAGCATAAACTCCAGGAGCGTAGAAACTTTGCCCAGTCGATTCTTGTGCCCTTCGCGCCTGGAACAGTGCCCGGCACACAGTAGGCGCTTCTTACATATTTGAATGAATTAGGATGCAAAATTATGTGGGTGCAAGAGGAGATTTTCCAGGGGGAAAAATTCCTCTGGCTTTGTCATTCTCAAAGGACTCGCAGGCCCCCGAAGGGTTAAAAATCACTTAATAAAGACAGGGACGTGAAATTTATTTGA
>NW_011888804.1:347693-351810 GCF_000151845.1 Pteropus vampyrus
TCCCCGGCACGGGGCACGCGGGCGGTCCCCTCAGGCGTGCGCAGAGTGAAAGAAGTTGGAGAGGACGGGGGGGGGGCTTCTGAGCGCCCGAGGGCGGCAGGGGGCGTCCCCACTGGCGCCCGCATCGCGGAGCCCCTCAAGTCTAGGCCCAGAAAGCCCCCCTCCTGCGGCAGTCGGGAGGGAACGTCCTCGGCCCTCCCCGGGACTGGAGCGGGCGGTCCCAGGAAACTCCTCCAGAAGTTGTCGGGCTGCTCTAGGCTGTGCCCAGGGGACAGAGCGAGACCGGGGGGGAGGGGGAAGGGGGCAGGGAGGAGAGGGAGGTAAAATTGTGGCATTCGGAGGTGACCGGCTTTGTCCCATCACCAGAGTCCTTCTCCTTTAGATACTTGGTTGGAAACAGACTTCCCCAAAAGCGAGGCACGTTGTGGGGGTGGGGGCGCAAGGCCAGGGGAGGAGGGGGAGGGGTGGCCTTGCTGGTCAGAGACGCCACGCTGGCGGCTGGCCGCAAGTTTTGGGCCTTGTCTCCAAGCGCTGACTCCCTAACTCCCAAAATCTGAAGAGGGACCCCCCAAAAGCAATACATATATATATATGTGTGTGTGTGTGTGTGTGTCTGTGTGTGTATTTTTAACTTGGACGAAGATTTGGGGGTTAGAAAGGGTTAAGAGTCAGGGTACAGATGGGAGATGGTTGAGTTGGGCCAAGGTGGGCTTGAGCCTCAAGAGCAGACAGCGCTATTCTCTGGTGCTCTCACCTGCTCTGAGGTCTGCAGACCTGACAGGAACCGGCTTCATGGCCCAGGTCGCATTTCTCCCCCTGCCTCCCGCATCTGTCATCCCAAGCGGGAAGGGTGAGGGTCTTGTACCAGCCTGGACCGGCGGGAGCTCTCAGGCCTGTCCTAGGAATAGTTGAGGCAGGGGCCCTACACGGGGACCTTTGGGGACTGGGGTCGCAGAGTGATGGGGCACCCAGCCTGGACCCCTGGAGCCCTGTTCTGGGCATCTGTGCACAGGTTGTCTTCCTTCTCCTGTGGTGAATTCCAGGAGGAGAGGGGAGGGTCTCTGGTTTTCTGGCGGGGCCGCCCCCTCCCAGTGGACCCCTTTTGAAAGCCCCATCTCCCCCTGCCATTTGCATCCAAGATGGACTCTCTGCCGCGGCTCCTCCGGCTCCCTTGTCATCATCCCTCACGCCCTCCAGCCCTGCCTCCTGCGCACGGGTTGCCAAGCCGCGGCCTGGCCGGCGGTGGCAGTGACGGAGTTAGACAAAGCCCCCGCCTCCCTGACGGAGAGCCCCCCCCAACCAGGCGCCCCAAGTGGCGGGAAGGCCGCCAGCTCCCCAGGCCCAGGCCGCTCTTTGTCTGGCGTGGGGGCGGGGAGCTGCGCCTGGCCCCAGGAGCTGCTGGCCTCTGCCAATCCCTCCCTCGGCTCGGCCTCCCTGGTCCCCGCACACTGCGCACATTGTCTGCGATGCTCGGAGACACGGCGCTCACGCCCAGTCTGGATTTCTCCCTGCAGCCCGGCCCTCCGGCTCTCCCTGGGTCTGCAGGGAGCAGTGGGCATGAGTGAAACTCAGGGACCTTGCCAAATCTCCAGGGCCACAGACACCCCCCTCTCAACACAGCAAAGGAAGGCACTGGCACAGAATTGGGGTCACCTGCCACGTCTCCCAGGTTATGGGAAAGTCAAGCCCTGAGCTGTCACCCAACCCCACAACCCAAACCGGGCGATTTCTCATTCTTCCCCCTCCTTCCGTAGCTCCCAAGACTTGACCCCAGCACCACGGAAAAGCAGGGTCTGCGCGGTGCTGGGGACTGCTGCCTCCTACAGATAAACTGAAGCCCAAAGGAAGGGGCTTATCTAAGGCCGCACGGCCAGGTTGGCACAGCTGGACCGGCTCCTAGTCCAGTCCCTCTCCTGTCTTAGAGAAGATGGGGTGGGGAGGCAGAAACCCAGTAAAAAGAGCAGCAGTGGGCGGAGGGGGCAAGAGAATGTGGAGCTGCCAGCCCGTCTCTGCCAGGGACCTGGTATGTATAGATAACCTGAAGTGCCGTGGGACCATCCGTGCCCACAGCCCAGGGTCACGTTTCCTATCCTGGCATTCCAGAGAGGTCAGGATTGGAACTCAGGTCTGGGGCTGCAAAGCCTGAGCTACCCAGACCACACTCAGTGCCCACATCAGAAGGTTCGGGAAACTGGGGTTTGGCTGATGTCTGGGCGGGGATCTCGGGGACACTTGCCGTTGCTGGGACGGAGGTCATGGGGTGGTAGCGCGTCCCCATCCTGAGCAGCACACTCCTACAGTGCATTATCGTCCTCACTTTAGAGGGTCAGAGTCAGCCAGTGATGTGCCCAGTTGCTGGCTTGGAGGTAGCAGATTCCGTGCTCGAGCATAAACCTGGGCCCTGGTGGGGAAATCTGGGGCAGGCCTGCGACTGAGGAAGACGTCTTGGGTACCGAGCTGTCCCCAGCTCCCAGACGGAGGGACAGGTATTGGGGTGTTACCCTCTTCTGTGCTGTGTGGCCTGGGGCAGTGCTCACCCTCTCTGGTCTGTGTTTCTCTCTGCAGAGAGGGCCTGCAGGATTCCCAGGGCCCCTTCCAGCTCCATCAGCCTGAGCTCCTGAACTTCCTTCCTCCCTGCCCCTCCCCTCACCCACACCAGATGAGCAGCTGGTTGGTTTGGCCAGCCTGGCACCAGCTGTCCCTCCCCAGGGCCAAGTCTGCAGAGCCCGCTGTGTTCGTGAGAGAGACCGTTTGGCTCTGCGGGCAGCAGGTGGGGGCAGCGGCTCTGCAGCCAGGCATGGAGGCCGGCGGGCAGCTGCCGAGGTCGACTAGGTAGATTCTCCATGGTTACCGCGGTTTGTAACTCTGCAGGACATCCTTTCCCCGCTGATGGCCACTCGGACGCCATTATGGGTCTGCATGCTTCCAGCTCTGAGCCAGATGGAGCTGGAACGTTCCCCGCTGAGGCCTCCCTGCCCGGCATCCAGGGGCCTCCATCTGAGCCAACCCTGGCCCTCCGAGGTCCCTCACTACTGAGGGACTGTGTCTCCGAGCGTTGCAGCCCATAAGTGGGGCCTTACCCTCCCTTCTTGGAGTACTAGCCATTGGGCATAGGAGCAGACTGTCAAGAGACCTGTCCCCTCGTTGAGGCCGGGGCGCCAGGGCTCATAGTTCGAGGGGGGTTTGTCTGAGGACACACACAGGCCGTGATGCACTCCAGATTCCTGAGTGTGTCCAGTGCCCCCGTCTCCAGCCAGGAGACCATTGGGTGTCACCTCCCCAGACCTTTCCTGTGTCTTCCTCACCATGCAGTCCAGCAGAGGCTTGGTGCCCACAGGAAGCCCTAGCCTAGGTGTGGGCCAGCCTCAGCAGTAGGAGCACTCTTGTGGCAGAGACGCGGCTCCAGGCCATCAGCCTCAGGGGGGCAGGGATCAGGGAGAGGGGGAAGGATGAGGCTGAGAATAGCAGATTTCATGTCTGGTCCCAGTCGCGACTGCGTGGATGGGCAGGAGGTCTGTGATCGATGAGGGATGTCTGCCGTGCTGCTGAGCGAGGCGCTGCGGCCTGTTCGCTACGTTTTACTATGTCATCTAGTCCAAGTGTCGTGTTGGCCAAGGCCAAACTAGAGGACGGGAGCAGGGTTCTCTGTCCTGAGATGACAGGCCACTGTGGATGGCATGGGTCCTGGGCAGGGGGCTTGCAGGCCCCCGTGTCCTCGCCTTGGGCACAGCTGGTCAAGGCTAAGTGGTTTCTGATTCCTCTCTCCCCTTCCCCCAGCTGGGAGCGTCCACCCGCCCACCACTGGTATGGCTACGTCCTCGCAGTACCGGCAGCTGCTGAGTGACTACGGGCCACCATCTCTTGGCTACACTCAGGTATGGCAGAGGGGAGCTCTGGGGGTGGCCTGAGCACTGAGGGGATGTGCTCCCCACTGTGCAGGCGGGCATTGGTGGGAGAGACAAAGGGGTGGAAGTGACGGGATGGAGCAGTCCTCTGAGCTTTCTCAAGCCGAGGCCTTGGCCGGGCTCATGATCACGACTCAAGCATCAGAACAGGGGCGGCAGGGTGTTTGTGGGGGACACCAAGAGATGGGACGAGGTGGGGGCCCAAGGAGGGC